>NW_015113041.1:0-28543 GCF_001443285.1 Poecilia latipinna
CAGTGAAGCCTCTACGCTCGTCCAATAATTTACCCCTCCCCTTAACCATGTTTTACTCTTTCTGAGTCGAAGTCGACATTTAAAGACTCCTCCAACTCTCTTTTCTTTTCTCTTCTTTCTCATTTTAAAACTCCCTGTCCCCTGTCTGCCCCTCACTTTGTCTTGTCCTCTTTTCTCTCCCTCTTCTTCTCTGTACGACACACACAAAGCTCTCATTCTTTCAGTTTGTGGCTTCTCAGAACGCAGAGCTTGTGAAGGGAGAAGCCTTAGCTCCCACCCCTTCTCTGTGCAGCTGGGAAACTTCACCCCTGCCGTTGCATCTTTTTTTTTTTTTTTTTTTTTTTTTTTCGTGCATGCGCATGCACACGCATACACACACGTGCAACGCAGGTTCAGGAGGTCACGGGCCACGCCCCGACGGCTAACAAAAGGGGAGGAGAAGAGAAGAAGAAGCGGGAAATTAGAGATCGTCCATCGTTGGCCAGATATTTAAAAAGAAGTAAACATAACTGAGGCTATTTTTTTTTCCCTTAATCCCTGTTCTCTGGCTCATTATCCCGACTCCCTTCTACTGCCAAAGAAAAGCATCGGGACAAAGTTTATTCTGGAGAAAAATCTTGTTTTTTTCTTCTTCTTTGTGCTGTGAAATTGTCAGACCGTCCACACCGCTAGAAAATGCCACAGCCGAAGAACAGACTGATCTTTTCACACGGATCTGAGACGAGAAAGATGTGAACAGGAGGTGTGAAATTTTTCCATTTTCAAAAATATGCGTATGTTGATTTTTATTTTTTTTTCTCATTCTGGCAACACAGCAAACAAGAATCTTAGGGGAGAAAAGAAGAAACACGTGCAGAACACCACACCAACTGCATAACCAACTCGCGGAAATCGCAGATGTTCTCCTCTCCCGCAAAACAAACCACCTCTTTTCTTCTCCTTGAAGCATGAATTCACATCAAAAAACACACACTCCCTTTCTTCCCCTTTTTTCCTGCCCGCTTTCTCTTGTTCGTGGACTTCTTTTTTTTCTTTTTTCTTTTTTTCTATCACTAAATTGCTGCTTTCCACATGTGACTCATTTTTTCAACAACCTGAGCCAGACAGGGGGGAAAAAAGTCAAATCATGAGTCTACTCGCAGCCTCTCAGTTTATTTAAACCTCTCTCACTTAGGTGAAGCTGCATTCCTCCAGGGGGGGGCTCTTATAACCTCCACAGATCCCCCATTTTCTTTTCCGGCAGAGTCGTTCCCTACTAAGACGTGTGTCGGCCTGGCGACCCAGTTCCCAATTGAAGGAAAATTTTGGGGAGGCTAATTATTCAGTCTTACTGTTTTGAGTTTCACATCTGAGAGCTTTTTTTTTTTTGTTCAAAGACAAATCCTGGAGGAATAAAAGAAAAGGAGGAGGCCTTGATTGGCAACCGTACACCCACACCTTCTATTTGCCAAGGAACTGAGCGTGCTCGCAGACATCCACCACCCTGACATCAGAGAGAGCGACCCACAAAAAAAACAAGGCAGGAGGGGGGGGAGGAAAAAGCATCAAGCACAAAAAAGCGTGAAAAGGGGGAGGAGAAGCAGGAGGATGGGGTGGGAGGGTTGAGAGGATGGAGGGAGGGCAACTTGTTGACATAGAAATGGAGATAGTGAGTCATTTTATTATTGGAAGACTGGGATTTATATTGTGTGTTCATAAAATAAAGGATGAAGTCTAACCTGTGATTCTTTGTTTTATGTTTTTTCTCATTTTTGTGGATGAAAAACACACTTAAAAACCTCAAATTAATTGAAAAGTGATTAATTCATGTATTACACATGCATAAGATACATTACCATAACTATTTAAATTTAAAAAAGTTGGGAAAAAAAAAAAAAAAAAAAAAAAAACTCATTTTCCTCATATCTATTTTATTCACATCCTGTCTGTGGAACTCGGCCCTAAGTGACCTGTCCTGGAGGAAGTCTTGTTAATCTTTAACTCCAGTACGATTTATGACAGAAGTCACAACCTGAAATGCTTTCTAAGAAAACACACATGGAAATAAATAACCACGATCACCTAAAGAGACACTGACTCTGCTGTCCGGCACTTTTTTTAATCTGGTTCATATTTCAACAAGGTATCCTGGTTGGTTTGGTTGAGTGTTTCTACAGAAACAACTGGCCAAACTTCACTCTCCTTAAGTGCAAAGGTGTTGATATGTAACTAAAATCTCAATAAAACACATTAAAATTTGTGGCTTTAGGTTGACAGACTTTGGAGAGGTCAAACACTTCGAAATTACGCTGTACTTTCCAGGCCTCAAAATGCTACTTACTAAAACTTGGCAGAGAATAAAGCATACAGAACGTTCTGATGCATGCAGCCATCATTAAATGATCGTCGCTCAGCTCACTCTACAAGATGAAGAGTGAACACTTTAGCCTTAGCGGATTCAATCCTGGCAGCGATAATCAGGGCGGTGAAGCGGACAGCAGTCACATACCAACCGAGATGCACTTCAGCAAAACACCAAACGCTGCCATTGAGATGAGCCACCAGAACAAGGCTGGCTGTAACTGGGCCGTCAGCTGAATGGGGTCCAGCTTACAATTAGCTAAACAATAGCAGTCAAGTGAAAACTTAATACCATTGGGAGTTATGTTTAAGTTATCAACAATGAAGATTATTGAACATTTTTTTAAGTGGCAGTATCCAGATGTTACAGCCTCACTCAGCACGCAAAGAGGAATATTTTATTCAGTTCAAACAAATCTGAAGTGAGACGATCAGCATTTTATTTAGATGGACATGCATTGGGCTTTATGTCATGACACTGGTCATAACTTGTAATGTCATAATGTCACAACTTGTAAAGTAATTTGAGGCTTTCCTTGTGTCTGGTGAAAGCATCTCTCTGCAGAGACATTATAACCAGATAAAGTTAAGTCTTAATGCCAAAACTACCTGTTTTATTTGCTTGAACCTCATTAAAGAGCTGTCCTAGAAAGCAGGATTAGTAGTTTAGCCAGCGATGTTGAGCTGAAACGCTAAATTTAACAACCAAACACCTTTTGAAGATTTTATCTATTCCCAAGCTGCTGACTTTAGAAAGATGAAAAAAACAAAACAAAACAAAAAAAAAAAACTCTTCAGTCTCCACATGATGAGATGAAAGGGAATATACAATGGGCTCGATTTAACTTGAATTAATAAAGTCACTTGTTCATGATTACTGGACAACTAAATAAACACCTTGACAGAGAAAATTTGTGTAGTTCTGCATAAACCACAGCATAAACAAAACCTAGCCCCCTGCTCTGAGCTGTAAGCAAATGATGGTTTCCCATTATCAGGGGCCCAACTCCCCTTTTAATGCACATGCATAAAAGCAATATAAAAAAAAAAAAAAAGCTATATTTTATTAAATGGTGCTTGCGTTTACGCTGGTCACAACCCACATCAGAAACTGCCCTGGATGGAAGTAGTAGATTAAAGAGCCGTTTTCTTGAACATTTTAGCATAACTTGCTGTAGGTCAAGAGAAGGAGAGCAAAGGTTTGGAATAGATTTCTTTGCAGTTTGAGGGAATATCAAGCCTTAATAGCTTTTCCAAACAATGTTGCCTTCAGTGTCTCAAAGAACAAAGTCCCTTGACCTGGAGTAACACAGGACACACTCTCTCACCAGTGCTGCCACCACCAACAGGTTGCTGTGCACTTCTCATCAGATTACATATAAGCAACACACATTGAGCCGTTCATAGATATTTCCAGTCATAAAACCAGAAAAAATAAAGGAAATGGAAACAGACAGCAGTTGACTGCAGGCTAACAAAGCGGATAATCACACTATTTAACCTGCTGACATCATCTTGTTAAAGTATCAGTGATCCTTTGAAAATCTGAATGATACGTACATTTACTTAAAACTGATACTGAACTTACTTGTTGTCCTTTACATAACATTTATGAAAGGTACTGAAGCCTTTCTGTCTTTATTAAAAGTAATTGGATCACGCCACATACATTTTTTGTACTTATTATTTGAATGTGGTATTTTTGCTTGCAGTGATCAAACTTGAGAATCTTACTACTCCATCCCTGGTGAGAACAAAAGAGCCAAAAGGGAAGTGGAGACCTGTGACAGGAAGGACAAAAGTCAGAGTAGATGACAGTCATAAGTTTTGTCACAAGTTATAACTGTTAAATATTAGCTCAGCCTTCTCAAAGTCAATGCCATCCACCACTAATTTTGTTACATTTATAAACGGTTGGGCGAACTGAAATGTATCTGTTTTACTCCTTTGTTCATTACAAGCTCAAAGAAACAAATCTTATTTTTATTCTTCATTTCCGAAGCATGCTTAAATTAATTCAGAAAAAAGATTTTCAGTCGTGACTGAAGACGACGCAACTGTGTTAAATACCTGTCGCTAATGAATTAATTACCTCATCTGCAAGGAGAAAAAAAAAAAACAAAAAAAAAAACACGTCCTTGTGTGTTCACATTGCTGCCGTCTAATTTCTTAATTCTGAAGAAAAAAGGCACAAATGTTTTGAGCGCAGCAGAGGCGTAGACTGTCAAAGCCAAGCTTTTTTTTTTTTTTCTTTTGTAATATAAGCTCTCTCAGGTGCATATAATTAGAGCAAATCAAGCAGGAGCATTTATCTGGAGCAGAAGTTACGCCCTCTCTGTGAGAAAGCACTTGACTGTTCCTTGTGTCAGGATTTGATGCTGCTGCTGCTGCTGCAAATACCGAAAAGAACCCTTAATAAAACTTTAAACCCGCTCAGAGCAGAAAATGTAAATCCAGAATCGGTCGGGCAGAGCCGCAAAAAATAAACAGGAAATTATGTACGGCGCTTTAATAACTGAGCTTCCTCTGCTGGCAGATCCATGACAGTAATAACCTCAATCTAACCTGTATTTCTGAAGCAGGCTGCTGCCGGTGGAGAGGGTTTGTCTCCACAGGCCAGATTATGAGTTCACAGCCAGACATGGACAGATGGAGGCAGAGGTTAGTCCTCCCTCCTGTGCTCTGCCACACACACGCACACACACGCACACATTTGGCAAGCACTTTTTCACAGGACAATTACCTTACGACCTCTGCCAGCCCACACACACGCACACACGGGCACGCACGCAGGCAAACACACTTGGCCAATTACGAACACACTGAAGGAATGATAACAGTCACAGAGGAGCCACTCACACAACCTGTCATGGTGTGTGCACACACACACTCTACAACGCCTCTAGCTCTGTAAAATATGGCAAGCATCTCTGTTTCTGAAGGGCACAGCGCCCATCTGTAGCTCTAGCACACAGAAGACAACCAGACTGTCAGAGTATCCCTGTGTTCTGTATTTATTAGATTATTTTTACCTTATTTAAACCCTTGCAAAAAAAAAAAAAAAAAAGGAAACTCTTTTCTTTCTGCTGGCAGATGAGGTCTAATCATTGTGCTGATAATGCAAAGTTGCATATTTATTCCCTCCTAGCATTTCTCAATTAGCGCTCTCATTTATGGCAACTGTGATGACAAGAAAAATACACAGGATGAAGCTGATGGTTTTATAGTCAACTACTTTGCAAGTCGGTATTACAAATGTGATTCCCAAAATTTAAAAATGATATTTTCTCTGGTTTGCCTCATGTCTATGCCGCCTGGCTTATTCTCCTCCAGATTAACTTCAATACACACAGTGGCTCTGAAAAGGTGTACAGACTCTGTTTAGAGAGCCAAGTTTTGTAATGTAGAAAAATATGCAATAAATTATTTTAGAAAATTGATGATATAATATCACAATTTGTCCTGTAAGATTTCTAAGAAATATAAAAAAAAATCTATTAGTTGGGGAATGCAAAAAATAAAAAGGTTCAGAAGATTGGTTGCATAAGTTTGCACGCCCTTTAACTACTCAAAATACTTTTCTGATGTAGTTTCTGATTTACTTTCAGCAATCAGTTTTCTTGAATTTAGATTGAGCACCTAGGAGACAGAAACTAAAGATCAGACGGACTTCATTGTTGAAGTGTTTCAGTCAGGTAAAAGATTTTAAATGTTACATATTTTTAGTTATAAAACATGGCTCAATAAAGCCAGTCTTCGATAATCAGAGAGAAAGTGGAACATTATGTCTTTAGTTGTGTACTACATGTTGTTATATTTCGTCACTTTACAACCGCTGGTTTAAACTTAAAGAAGTGCAAATTCGTGAAACGGAAAGAAGATAAGGATTCATCCATCCAATGTCTATATTTGCGTATTTGTGCAGTTTTCTTCTCTGTGACTTTCTCCTCAAATCGGAGACAAAGTCGCTGATTTTTCCAGACACTGAAAGCTTCTCAAACCCCACAACATGATGCTGCCACCACCATGTAACATGATGATCTGGTGGTTCAGGGTGATGTGCAGTGTTAGTTTTTCAGCACAAATAGATTTGTGAAAGCCAAAGAGATTAGATTTGGTCTCATCTGACCAGAAACCATGGGTGCCGAGTCCCTGACAGGCCTTGTGGCAAATCTGAACTGCACCTACTTGTAGCCCAAAGTACCACAATCTACATGTTCTCTAATTTGGTAACTTTTGAAGGCAAGTGGTAACTTTGAAATGACCTGTTATGTAAAAACCACATAAAACCCCCATTGAAATGTATTGATGTCTATGGCTTTAACAAAATATAAGAAATGTCAAAACAAAAACAGTAAAGCTGAATTCTTAGCTGACTGAGTTCTCCACAAAGATCCTAAAATATGTGATGGGTCACACTTTAAATGGGAAACACCTGCTACACGTGGCTTATTGAATGGCTCTCTAACTCTTTCTTATGTTCCTGCATTCACCTTGACCACATGCCGTTTCAGTGGCACATAGGAGCGCCACCTAAGCGTTATCAAAGTCATCAACTCTTAGTTTTCTGCGATTGAATCTCCTGAATAGGTGATATTTCACCCACACCCTTCCTCCTCCTGCTGTTAGTTTTATTCATCCGTTGTTAAAGAGCACATTTGCAGGCTCATAAAACAAACTGTCACCTCATTTTTCAGGGATCAAGCAGATGCTTTTATGAAGATTTGTGAATTAAAAAGGAAGAATAATTTGGATTCCGTAAACTGTGAACTCGGTGTTAGGGTTGCCGTGGCTGCAAAGCAGTTTATGTGTTGCTCATTGACAAGGCCGCATAGACAAGAAAGTGCGCCTGCAAATTTAATGACTGCTTAAATTTGGCAAACTAAAAAGCTCCTTCGATAACAAAAAAAAAAAAAAAAACATTGCAAGGAGTAAATAAACCAAAGAGCTTCACACCTGAAAATATAGCTGATAGCACCATTAAGCAGATTAAGAAACTGCTGCAAGAAAACAGGCAATATATATACAGACAGGACAATCAGTTGAAAGTTTACCAAGCTTCACCATGAAAGGTGAAAAAGAAAAATCATTAAAGCTCAATTTTTATAGAATAAAATTATACTGCACTAAAACATAAAAATATTCTAAAGATTTTTACACGTCTTTTCACTGGGTGGCAGTGAATGTGGAACATGAAGAATAAAGGATGAGGAAGTAAGAGAACCTTATACTCAATTTAGATCCAGAGTTGTGACTCAAGTCTACGTGTTTAGGTAGAGTTCATTTAATGAGTCATATTTTAGTGTGAAAGTCGCTCCGCAGGAAAGGAAGAAGATGGCAACTGCTATAGCGAGTGCGAAAAATAATTTGGCCTTTGCACCAAAACAAAGAGGAAGGTGTCCAAGTTGTGACCTGAAAGCACTTGTTTCAGATTTTAGTAAGATTCAACAACAGCAGACAGAAATGCTGAAGCTGCATTTCTGTCTGCCAGCTGATGGATGAGAGAAGACGATCTGCAGTGATGGATGCTGTCAGAGTTTGAAAATGAAGCAGACGGAAGCTGTTAAAATGTCGGTTTTACAAAAAGAACCTCTAACAGGCTGCGTTTTATGCAGTATAACCTGTAGCCTAAGCAGTGTAGATGCAGTAAATGCATCGAGATAAACAGTGCCCTCCACAAATATTCTACAATATTAGTAATGTGTGAATAAACTTTTAAATAAATCAGGTCTCTAGCAGTGGAGATTGACCTTCTTTACCACCTAAACTTGAATCCTTCCCACACAAATGTGACAAATAGTTGTCACATTTTTCAGGCGTTAATTACTGCTCTAACTACAGGGAGGAGGAAGTTAATCAAAGTAGTTTTTCCAGACTATATGGCCCTTACTCTACATATTAGCTGTTGAAGTTCACAGGAATGTTCGGAAAAAAACAAGTCTGACTTGTTCGGAAGAGTATTGAAGAGATGCCAAAACTCTTCAAAAACTCTTCAATGAAAGATAATAAAAGCAAAGTATAGATGCCTGGCCATAAAATGTGCAACGTTTGGTCACAAAAACCTCTTGCCAAGTGTGAAATGTGCATCCATCTGTTTGACAGTTAAAGCTCGTTTTACGACGACGGTCAATACGTGACAGAACAACTCAAAACACAGGAAAGAAAATCAACAATTAAATTATTTTGAAAAAAAAAAAAAAGGCCCACAAATACATCCTTTGAATCATTGCTGCTAAATGTGGTTCTGTAAGCTTCTGTGTTGCGGGGTGTACTTAGTTTTTTTTTTTACTCACTGCTTTTCCTCTTTGGCTTTATTTTTATTTAATACTGCCAGCATCTAATCTGTGTGTATTTTTGTACCCTTGAATTTTAATCAGTTCAGTACCTGGTGAAACCAGAGCCCGTTTTTTTTTATTATGACCTGATACACAAAACCTGAGAATTGAAGCCTTTGTGTGTATCGAGGATGGATTTTCTTTTTTCCTATATCAACTGAATTAGTGTTTGTTTTCTACCTATAAAATCCTTCAAGTTAAGCTTTGGTGATGTGTACATTTCTAGAAAGCCATGCAAATCTCTGGAAAAATCACCGGCTTATGTCCTCATTTCATATTCGCCGTTACCTAAAATTTACATTTCCACAGATTAACCAGATAAGAAGCTGAAAATGCTACATTACAGAAGGCTAAACGGGTTGTTATTTGGTTCTACTGGACGTGTTTTTGGTTGGTGTGAAGTGGCGGCTGACTGCAGACAGCTGTGAGTCTGTGACTAAGACCTTATCATAGTTGACTCAGACACATTTTTTAGCTATTTGTCTCAAAGGGGAGGACCGGTTTTATCAAGTGATGCTGCTTGTTATGACCATTTACAAGGTCAAAAATCCCCACATATTTCCACTGTCATGTGTCGGGATAAAATAAACTGGATTTGATTAACTCTTTCACCCTCTTGTTTGACTTTTCAGTCTGTAAATGTGTTGATTTTGTGACTAAATGAAAACTGTGTGTGAATAGAGTTGTGGAGGTTCACCTCATACCAGAAATAATATAGCTGAAAGTTTTAAACTGAGTCAATAATTGATTATGTGTTTTATGTGAAGTATTTCACAAATACCTGTAAATTTGGCTATAATCAATCAGAGATTAAAAAAAATGCTCAATTTCTCTTGATGAAGAGATCAAATCCTGTGTTTAATTTTTATCCTATTCATTTATTGCGCTACAGCTAAGAATCCCGCCATGTTCAGGTTAACGACACTTTATTTAAATTGGCACATTTTCATAAACTTTCATAAGTTCATAAAAGCCAAATACAGAAACTAAAAAAACTAAATCAAAGATCCTGCTGGACATTGTTTTTTTATTTTTTGCATGATAATCCTTGGAATAGAAAAAATCAAAATAGCTGGAAATGTTAAAGTCTTTATATTGGCCTCCATTTGTTTATTTTGTTCTCTGTTGGATGCTCATTTTAACAGTTTTTTTTTTTTTTTCCTGCGGCAAGTTAAAACCAGATTTGAAAAAGTCCCCAACAATACTTGGTCAGTTTCAAAGAACTTTAATTATGATTGTTCAATAAATTCCTGAAATTACCTAATCACAAAACCTACAAAAAACAAAAAACAACAAACAAACAAACGTCTTTGATACTATTTCGGCTGGAAAAACCGTTCGGAAGAAAAGTTGAACGTAGTGAATTGAAATCAGTCCACAGTTTTGTGTTTAAAAACCTCACTGCAGAGCAAGCTTAAAGCGGAAATCCAAATCCTGTAATGTAAACAAATGTTTGTTAGTATCGGTGTCTCTTTCCTGCAAAAAGCAGCTGAGGCTCGATTTAAAAGTCCTTCAGATTCTACAGCAGCCATTCACTCCTCACACTCAGCGTAATTTAAGGTTGATACAGAAAGATTTGCTCAGTTCAAGTCAGCTAAAAAAAAAAACACCAATGTTCATTTAGATGTTTTCGAAATAATATCAACACTACTCAGTATTTGTGTGTAATACCTTATTATGATACACAATGCACCATAATAAGGTATTACCCTCAGCCACAACCACCAACGGTACACAAATGGTAAAAAAAGAGAAATTTTTTTCCCTTATTGTGAGCTGACAGAATTGAGCCGAGTTCTCATTTGAGATGGAATTACTAAATTGTAAAGTATAAAAATGTGAAACAATTTCTTTTACTTTGACTATATCAGTAGCATTAGCTTAAGTAAACCACAGATCCCTGTACCGTTGCAAATAGTCTGTACAATATTTATTAATGTAATTGATCATTTAAATGATCATTAAAAATCATTTAATTTAGTTATTTTCACTTTATAAAGACAAAAGATCCTTTAGTTTCTTCCTCCCTTAATTGACGCCAGCGACAGACTGTCTTCAACACAAAAAAGCTGCACCGCATGACAAGTTAATTCATTTGAACTATGTTTATTAATCTCCACATGTAAGGCACAATCTGCTATACGTGGAGATGAACTACATTAAGGTGGTATGGTTTTACACGACTTGATACGTCACTAGAAGGAAGGACAAACTATTCCTTCTTTGACATTCATGCACTTTTTTTTTCACAAGGCCAAGTTAAGTAAATCCCTTTGTTCTGATTTTACGTTGTTATGAAAATGACTGGCTGCTTTCAGAAGACGGTAAAGATTTCCCACAATTTCCATGTAACAAACAACGCTGGTCTTCGAGAATCCAACGCTTCCGGCACGAAACATAAGTACATGAAAAGGCAAATTACAGAGAGATTTTATTATCAGCAGAGTCTTAGGTGCAGATCTCTCCTTGTGTGAGCGTTAAGTAACCTTTAGTGCCTCGCTAGTGTCATTTATTACTTTATTGATTGTTAGATTCTATAAAAGCATATCAACATCAGAAGTCTGGCATAAAAACCGCTGGCGAGCCGCCATGCGTTGCGATGGGTTCTTCAAGTTATATTACTGGATTAACTTGTGTGTTTATGAAATCATTACAGAATAGAAACAAGCTAATAAGCATTCAAGATACCTAACCCTTCTGCATGTGGATGCAAATTTACTAGATGATGTTAATTAATACCTTTGTGAGATTACTATAAGTCTAACCATTTTCTATGTTCGGGTTATGCATGTGTGTCCACAACAGCCTGCTCATTTGGGCGTGTGTGTGTGTGTGTGTGTGTGTGTGCATTCATATTTATGTCCCCCTGTCCAAAATATGTCACTTTCCCTCCGGCTGTGCTGGCAACACGCTGATGACTCAGCCCATTCAACACATTAATCCTGTTTCTTCGCAAACTGTATTCGGCCCACGCCGAGTTTTTAATATGCTGCATATATTACAGACCATCTGATTTCAGGAAAGCAAGTCCATGTGAGCTGAACTTGACGTCTTAAGGTTTTTCGTTAGGAGCCATTACAGTGCTGCCGTGGCAGAAAAAAAAGAAGAAAAAAAAAGCGGTAATACTGGGTCAAAGTTGCGCACACTGTCAAATCTATATCAGAGTCACGATCGCTTAACTCATATCGACATTTACACAACAGCAATGAATACAACACATACTAGGCATTTGTATAAACTTTCATAATCTCACTTTAATACTTGAATACAAAGAAATGTGAAAATGAGCCACTGAAAAATGGGAAGTTAGTAAAACAGACAGAAAACGCAGTGAGTTTCTAGTCATGGACGCCAGTGATAAAGTTAGAGCAAAGGGAAGTGACTGAAAGACTTATCATGCTTTACTGTGTAAACATTACTTTGTTTTATAACTTACCATAAAAAAAAAATTCATAACATCTTTAACAGTCATTATTTCTGCTATTCAATTGGCCTAACAGCCCAATTTAAAAACTGCTTTCAAAGCCATACCACCACTCATAAATAATATCACACTTTAATTATAATCTTCAGTAAGAATCCAGAGGTGTTAATGTGAACTCTTTGCACTTATAAAACATATCTCACAGACTAATCCTGACGAAAGAGGGCAAATTAATTTTACTGAGCCAGACTGAGCATGATTTTCATATATGAAAATCTCAATTCACAAGTTCTTAAGGTGATATTTCAGTTATTGGTATTCTACTGTAATGTTGTAGTGCTCAGTTTTCTAGTCTTTTGAAGCTCAGGTCAGATTTCAAGTAGGATTCCTCCATCAAAATCGATAAATATGTACCAGCAGGAAGTTGCTTAGAGTTATGTTTGTTTTGATCAGACGTTATAATGCCTCATATTTCATAAGAGTAAACCAACCCAAGATGGGATCAGAGCCATGATAGCAATAGTGTATAACATGAAAGTTTTACAAATCAAAATAGAATTAAATGAGGGATGTTAGCATTTGGCTGTTACCCCTTTATTGATGAAAATAATTAGCTCAACTCAAAGATACTAACTGGTGCAAAATGATTGGCTTTTGGTCACAAAAGTAGATTGGGACGAAAATGTAACGCATGAATCAAAGAGTGAAGGAGCAGATTATTCTAGGGTTGTTTTGATGTTGATATCTTTAGTTTTTCTTCTAATGTTTTATTGAGTGTCTAGAGCGGATGTGTCGTTACTCTTCGATTTACAGGTCAGATTTAGTTACACGTCAACATTGTCCACATATTCAAAAATAAAGCAGGCTATTTATCTGTGTACCGAAATTGAATTTAAGTTTCTTTAACTAAATACAAGTTTAAATTATTAGATCTCCAACGTAAGTTGCATTATTTTAGGGCCTGTTGGAGTTATTACACGTCTTGTTGCCAACAATCCTTTATTTTGTGTAAAATTCCGCAGTCTAATTTTGCACCGTTTTGTAACGAGTGTTAAGCAACATCCTGTTGCCACCCGAGCAATTAAGCCTTCTAAGAATTTTCCAGACGGACATCAGTCTTCGCCTTTTCACACAGAAATCTGCACTGCTTTAATTTTCATTTATGACTCAAAACATGAAACAGCCTGCTAATTATTCACACAGCGGCAGCTGTTGCCATTCTGTCAAATCTGCATAAATCAGCCAGTCGTTTCTGAATGTAAGAGCGTCTCCGTCGCAGGAATTAACTCGCACAATTTGTGAGTGGATATGGCATCGATTAGCAACAACAATCATTAATTTGCTGCGACTGGTTCGTCTAGATATTCGTTCTGAAAACCCCTTTGGTCTTCATAAACAGAAAACATTGAATAGTAATTGATGCAACCTCTCACAGGAGCTGATGTACATCTTATGTTATTAAAAGCTCTTTACATCTGTCTAGTCTGAAATTAGTTCAAGATGCTTGCGAGACCCAAGTTTTTAAGAGAACCTCGGGTTTCTAGCACTAACTGAAACAACAGCTGATCATGTAATGCGTGGATATTATTAAGACATAGTATGCTGCAACTGAAAGGCAACAAGGCGCCTTCACAAAACCAGGAGATATCACATAAAGTTAGAGGAAAAAAAGAAAAATCTCATGAGGGAGACAAAAACCGAAGGAAAGAGAAGCAAACTCAGCAAATAGATGTTCAGGTGTGAAGCTTCCTAAGACTTGACAAAACACTGACATTCCCCATGTTACGACTGACTCTAATTTGGAGAAAATCCAGCCTCTTCTTAATTAACAATTACCAAAATCCCGTTCACACCCTAAGTGCTATTTTCAGCGCTTAATGGGACTTATGAAGAAAAGCCTGTGAGATTTTACAAAATAAGCGAAGTAGTCTTGTTATCATCACTGAAAGAAGACGGTGTGTGTCTGCGGGATTGTGCGACTGTGTAGGTGTTTGTGTGTAAGCGAGCACCTGTTACTTTTTTCCAAAGCAATCCTCCTAAAGAAACATTTATGCAAATACTGAAGCACACAGCCTGCAGTAGTATCACCTGTTTTTAGTTAAACTTTCCAGATAGACCCAGGTTTCTCTTGAGTGTCATGAATCTTCATTCTTCTGATATTTTATGTAGCGATGTTTGGAGAAATTAGCTGGTCAGAAACTGAAAAATCCTATCCTTTTCTGATGCGTGAACATACCATCCTTAAAGGCTCGCAGATTGCAGTAACACAATTCCTTTTCAGTAAGGACTAAGTTAGGTATTTTGGTATAGGTGGGGTGATTAAAGATGTGACCGTGTGATACAGACATGTTCAGCCATGTCTGTGGCTTATTCAAACTTTAAGATAAAAAAAAACAACAACTGAGTTGCTCTGTTTTATCCTTTAAAAAGTCAAAACAAAGGAAAAGGTCCATATTCTGTAGCCAATAGACAGGGAGAGCTGTGTTTACAGGTAGCAATGCTAACCATGCAAAACCTGTTAGCATTATTATGCTAGCAGTAGAATAAAAAAAATTAATTTATATACAGAATTTTTACTGTTTTAAAATATGAGTCAAAGCCAAATTTTAAAGAGACTATATGAGAAAATTAATGGACACTCAAGTTTAAACAGCAATAATTATAGTTCTTACAAAAAACTGTGAACTCTGCTGCAAAACTCTGATTGGTGTTATTATTAGTCCAATGTAAAACATGATTCTTTGTATGTGAGTTTACCCTTATAGAAACTTTTCCGCTACTACTAAAGTGTAATAGTGTAAAGTGCGTTGGGTGATCAATTAATCTGGAAAAGCTCTACGCAAGCTTAGTCCATTTATAAGTAGTAGATTTGCAGTCTGCAGCTTTAGGAGTAATCATTTCAACAACCAACTTTGTACTTACAAATATGTACTTTTCAATCACCTAAACATGACGGTAGGTTTTGAAACAAAGCTCAAACAATATAAGATTACAATTAATTTCTCCAACAGCAAAAAATTTCCATAAACCCGAGACATGGAGGAAAAAAAAAATCGCCCTTTGACACACCAAACTTCTGATTACGTCTTTATTGTCTGAATGAATAAACAGACAAATAAAATCACACTTTTGAAAGCAGTAACACAACTGCAGCAGCTCCGAATCAATAGCCATAAAATGTAATAGAATTGTCTCAGTTATTATCAAGTTTACTGGACCTCAAAGAGACTCATAATCAATATTTTCGGTAGCCATTAGCAGCGCTTAAATTGGTGAGGTAATGCTAAAATTTCGCCCTCCTACATACTCGTTTTATGGGTTCAGGTAATGAAGTTTTTGCTCTCAAAATCAAATCGCTGCCTCCTCCTCTCGCCACACTGACTCATTGTGTTATTATGATAGTTAGGAGCCCGTGTGGATCTTTCGAAATCAATAAGTACGACAAAATGCATTATTCAGGGAGGCCATTGTGTGCCACTGCAGGACGGTGCACTTGTTTGTACATAAGTACAGCTTGATGCAAATATAACTCTATGCTGCTCATTTGTACAGAGTAAAGGGCTCTCCCTGCAGCAGCAGTTAGAACATTTGGCAAATACTTACTGCAGCCCCTGAGAGGCCTTTTCACATCAAGTCAGCTTATTAGGTAACTGATGCTTCAACCTCTCAAACCAATATACCTGTTTTCCCCTCCTGGCTGTTGTTCTGCAAAACCAAGCCCATTATAATCCCTCTCCTTTCCCCCCCTGTCTCCCACTGTCTTCCTGTGGCTCGGTCGATATGTTGGACAGCCATACACGTGCGTGGGGAGATAATGCAAATGTCTCTATAAATAGGGACAATAATGCTGACAGTAGCACTCTCCAAAGTGAGATATCGCAGTGTAATTTTCACTAACACGCACAGGCACAAATCCAGGTATCCGGTAAACAGTAGCAAGGGGAGAAAAAAAAAAAAAAAAAAAGAACCCCAACTCCGTCGCTCTGTGCTTCATCACAGCGATACTCCTGAAGCAGCACAAAAATGCTTGAGTTTGCAAACCAAACACATTTCACATTTATGCTATATGAGGCTCAAAAACAGGAGCGCGCCACAGAAAACAGATCAATGTCTCCAGAACATCTTGAACAAACAGCACAGCAACTCCGATCTGCAGCCGACTAAATAACCTGAATATTGACTTTGCTATATGTTGGCCTCTGCGGCTCATGTAGTGTATTATGTTCAGGCACACTTTAATGCTCAGATCTATTTGGCACTCAAGCGGCTCACATCCCTGGCATGCACCTCCATCTCATTTTTTTTTTTTTTTTTGCAGTCGGTTTTTCATAAAAACCAACTAAAACCAGAATATAGCTGTATCCCATGCAATATTTCCCCAGTCTATATAAGTCGGCGCAGCGTAATAAAGAGCAGCCATCAAATTATGCCTGGTGTACAAGCTTCTAACCCAAACTTTGAGAGCACAATAGAAGCTGAGGTAAAGACCGATGGGATGAAAAAATAATTGAGACGGATAGAGCAGAGCTGCGAGCCTCATCCTTCATCTCTGTCATGGCTTTTTTTTTTCTTTCCCCTCCCTCGCTTTCTCACCTTTCAGCTCATGATGAATGACATCAGAGAAGTTGGGCTCCTCGCCCCACCAGAAGATCCACAACTCCCTGGCATCGGGCTTGATCTTGCGACGCCACACACACAGCAGGTTGGCCTGTACGCAGTGCATGAAGCTGCGCAGGACCGGGTCGTCCTGGGCCGGGGCCGAGATCACGGGCCCGTACTCCCCGCCGCTGCAGAAGCTGTAGCGGCGCCATTTGATGCCCGTCAGCTCCGCCTGGAAGAGGAGAGCAATGATTAAAGCGTTGCAGCAGTGAATGTTTAGCTATTCGACAAGCTAAGAATTAGTTCTTGTTAGGCAATGTTATCACTACAGTCTGCTCAGAATAATGTTTGCTTGTAGCTGTGTGCTTGTGTGTGTGTTGCTATTATAAACATAAAGATGCTCCAAGTCAGCTTGAGCACAGTTACCAGACACATATAGAACAATAAAGCCTTATATAAGACATCTTGCTCTAAGTAAAACTTATTTTTCCAACATGTAGCCAATGAAATGATAAGAATAAAAGACTCCAGTATAAAATGTTTTAAAATATTCAAATTTTACACAGTAATATCCCTTTGAGTTTGACACTAAACAGTTTTCTGCATCTTTAACGGATATGAGAACAGCAGCAGATCTTGATCACCAAAGACAGAATTTAATGTTTTACATCAATAATTAAAATTTGGGTAAAGCTCTGAAAATGCAGAAGCAGAGACGAAAATGTTCAACATGTTCTAAATATCAGCGGCGGCCTCGTTTACTGGTGATCAAAATATGTAGGCCATGGTGCGATGAGGTTATAATTAATAAAATGTCAGACGTCACAGACAAGTATACAGGAAAAGCTGAAGTTTTCAGCGTTACACCAACTGGTTGTCATGGAGAACATGATGTCACTGGTGCTGCTGACGAGAGACAAAGCAGAGTTATGATGCATGCTGTGCATGGATGTTGCTGAAAGAGCATACTCCAGCACTTCTCTAAACTATAGGACTATATGGGTGAAAGTGACTGCAGAGCAGCAAGCGGCTGCATGAAAAGTGGGACTTTCGTCAGCATGCGGCCATCTATGCTGCCGTGGAAGTTCAGGGAAACAGCTGCTCCCATCAATCAGTCAGTGAAATGATTTCTGCAGGTTTTCATCGATAGCAAAAAAAAAACACCTGCTAGTGTTAGGTAGAAAGTAATTAAAGCTTAATTTCTATGTCACTGATGTGTGTTGCGCTTTAAAGACTCTAAATAAGACACCGACTTCATATTGTTAGCAATTTTTACAGTGATAACACTGGACAACACAGCCACAGACCTTCCATGTCAGCAAATATAAACATTCTATAGGGCAAAACTAATTAATCAATTTTCCAAAATAAGGGGCTGCTCACTGGCAGGTTGCTGCCCTGGGCAGTGAGCCACATGGCCGAATGACTGACACTGAGTTCTTCTTTGGTTCATTTGCTGCCAGGCTAATGTACAAAGCACTAATGAATTCATAATGATCTCCAGAAGTTTTCACCTTTCCAAACATTTGTCCACAACCAAAACAATTTTTTTTTTTACTTTCCTCGTAACATTCTACTGCAACAAACTGAACTTATCACAAGGACTCAACAGCTTAGGAGCAACACAAGGTTGTTGTAAAAATACAAAATAAAAAAATAGGAGAAAAGGAACATCAGTTATTGTTTATCAGATGCTTAAGAGGGAAGTTTTGTTATTGTATGTAAATACTCCATAAAGTGTAGCAGGAAACTGAAACCGAGCCAGATGCTGTCATGTGTAGATACTCTTGTAATGAACATTCCTCCGTTGCATTTGTGCAGGCTTCCTAAGGGGCAGGGTAACAGTTTCTAAGCATGCTGTGGAGATCTTTAGAAATGTGGACTCCAGAAAGAGAGCATCAGATCTCTTTATAAACACTCAGGGCAGCTCTGATACACAGCTGCTGCAAATGCAAAGCTCAATTTGGACACTTGGTTGCATAGCAGTGAACTATTAGGGACTTATGGGAAGGATTTCTGGACATATAACACATCATACAGTTTGGAAAGACCAATCCTACGTGCTAAGCTTTCCTGGAAGTTCCTGAAAAATATCTTTGAGAAATCATTTAAAGATTGTTGTAGCCATGCAATTCTTTCTGTGAGAATAAACCAGCTACCTCAGACAGCACTGGGGTTAGGTTTCTTCAAAAGGAGTAGGACTTCTTAAGTGAAGTGATGAAATTATAAACAGTTCATTTCAGCTACAAATCCACACAGCATACACCCAAATCAAAGAAAGACAATGAGAGAGGACAATTATTGTCTAGGAATGGCCTATAGGCATTTAGTTTGGTGCTAAATTTGACCAGAAACCTGTGATGTGACCTGCAGATGGTTGCTGACAAGAGATGCCCTTACAATCTGAGGTATTCAGACAACTTTTGCCAGGCAGCGAGTGCAAATGTTGCTACGTCTAGATGTGTGATGCTGATAAGTTCATGAGTGTGCAAATGCAACCAGGCCACTTCAGCTTTTTCATTCTGTTGTTTCTCATGAATATGTCTTTTTTTTTTAGTAGAACTGTACATCTTAATTGTCACATTATATATTTAAATATAAAAATAATTTTCAGTGATTTATCTTTTTTTAATTTTTTTGTATTTAAAAAAAAAAAAAGATTTTTTTTTACAAGATTCTGTGTCTTGTAAATCCATTATCTGATTTTGAAGTCTGCTTTTTTTTCTAACATATTGTGCTTTCAGATCAAAATGCTGATCAGACAGAGCTCGTTTTATCAATAACTCCACAGTCGCTGTCAGCTTTTGCCCTCTTCCTGTTTGCATGACTACAAGGCTTGAGAAAATGTTTAAGATCAGTCAGTGTCTCGCTGATAAGCTGTTAGAACCTCGCACATGGCATCGCTTCACTTGAGGAAGACTAAATAGTGTAATCGCCGCAGAGAGACGAGGAGAGAGACAGCAAGGCATAAAAACGGATATGAGAGGAACAGCTGAGTGAAGTCAAGCTGAAGAACCAGCATGTTGACTCATGAGGGAGGGAGAAACAAGCAGAACATTACTATCTGGATACTGTTTGTGTTGCTTTTACCAGTAACGGATCCAAGTTACAAGTTTGCATACACTCATTAAGGCTTATGTGACATAAATTTTGACTTTTAGAAACCTTTGACCTCTTTTAAAGGGGGGAATGATTCCATGTAATACGTGTTCCACACGGCTGAGGTTTCTGTGGATTTTCTCTAATCCACACATTGTCAAAATTATACATACATGCTCAAATAAATACAAACATACCCCACTAATCTCTGCAACTTGTCACTTAGCAAGTTGCAGAGAAACGCTCGTAGCCATCAACCAATTTCTCGCAAAATTCTGGTTAAATATTTGACAGCTTTCCTTTTCAGAACTTGGTAGATCTCTCCTCAGTTGGTTGCTTTCCTGGTATTCATTATTGGTTTTCAATGCAAGGTCCATAAATTTTCCAAAAGTAACACATCTGCGTTGAATAAGACCCTTATCATGATGCTACCAAGAAGACGCTACAATAAAACTTTTCTCCAGAAAGTGACTGCACTTGGAAACTAAGTGACATTTAAGGGAATATTATTAGGAGTGAATGTAAATATTTAAAACTGTGCAAAAGACAAAAAAAAAACATAAAATTCCAACATGTGCACCCAGCACTTAATTTTAAAAGTCACTGAAGTTATATTTTGAATCTATAAAACAAAGAATTCAAATTCATCAGAAAAATTTAATATGGATTTAATGCCGTTGATAAGCATAGAAGTAGATGTCTTCCTACAAATGTACTTTTTTTCTGTTTCATCATCCATTTTCTTTGTTTGTTTTTTTTTGGGGGGGGGTTGTTTTTTTTCCATGAAAACACTCTTGATCCTTCTGTGCTTTGGAAACTTTTTACTATGTTTGTTTGTATCTTTTGTGCATGCAACTGTGCATGAATGAGCACGGTTCACAAAAGGCATTGCGGAGCAGGAAAGAGATTTGGCATGCAGGGGCGGGGGAGAAGTGGAGGGGCCGGGGTCTCTCAACACTTTGCGCTGCCCTCCTCTTCTCCCCTGTGTCCACCCAGCTGTGAGGATCGTGTTTGGCACACTAGCCTGGGCACCGAGCCATCCGACGACAACCGAGAGCAGAAAAATACTGACCCATTTTCACACTAGGACAGGTAGAAAGAGGGAGCTGAAAGGAAAACAAAGCCTGCAGAGTGTTTGAGTGGACGAAGAAAAGCCCGCTTTTTTCAGGTTTGACGATTGTGGAGGAAGGCACCAAGCATGATTATGTAAATTTAAGTGCAAAAAAAAAAAAAAAGAAAAAGAAAATAAAATCTGCATAAAACATTGGACTTCTACAGATCTAACCTTCAATGGAGCGTCCTAAAGGTGAGCACACACTAAGCCGTGAGCATGACCCCTATGAGCATCCAAACAGTAGAGTGCACCCATAATTACAAGGATGTCCCTCCTGTAATGACAGCATGTGTAATGAAAGACATAAACATTGGCGCTGTGATAAGCCAAGCACTAAAATTAGCCATGACAAGGTCAAGGATGCTGTTTGTCCCAAAGCAAAGAGAAAGACATCTGCTTGCACTGCCTCGTCACTCCCAGTCAATGTCAAAAGTTCCTCCAGTGTTTGGCGCAGCTGTCTGCCAACCGCTGAATGTTAAGGCAAAGACGGGGGTTCGGGGCGGAGGGAGGGGGGGGGGGGGGAAGAAAGACAACGGGAAATGTATTCACAGCTAAGGCACACCAGTTGTGTTAAAAAGCAAAACAAGCTCTCCTTCGAACTCATTGATAAATGGGCCTCTCCAGACATGTAAGACAGAAAATTACTCATCTCGGAAACATTTTTTTTCCCTCTCTCTCTCTCTCTCTCCCGCGAAACGCGAAGAGATGAGAGAGGAGCTGTGCTCGTTCCAGCTAGATTCCAACATCAGTCGGATGATGATAAGATATTTTAGAAGGGTAATAAATATTATATTTCAATCTTCTTCCTCTCGTTAAGGGAATCCATGAATAGGCAAATATGCTTAATTAATAGTATTTCACTAAAACTGCCTAAGCTGGGTACCAGATCATGATAAGCGTGCAAACTGGTTGAAACATCTCAAGATACATCTCTCAGAATCTATATGATGCATGTTTTATGATCGTAGTGAAACATTCCCCTTTCATGACACGAATGTGAAACGAGCCTCATCCATTATTCCTCACTGTCAAATAACAATGTGAAATGCTTTTTTTTTTTCTTTTCATTTTTGTAGTGTAGCAAAAAAAAAAAAAAAAAAAAAGGGCCGCTGTTAGCGGCTTATAAGATCATTTATATTTCCTGGTTTAATCGGTGGCCAGAGGCTGTGCAAACGCAGGTGTTGTGTATTTATCGGCCATGTGGAAAACGCTGTCCTAACACCCCGCTGAACTCCTCTGAATAATTAGCAGGGGCACGGTTGCAGGAAAGGGAAAAGAGCTGCAGTTACATGCTTGCAGGCAGCATCCAGACACGGTAACGGCGATGCTGCACGCCCACATCCCGCTGAGCAGCTATGAGAATGAGCAGAACAGAAGTGCTTGAAAAACACTTCTGTGTTTGGGAAGCAGAGTGGTTTTCCAGCTGATGTACAGTCATGCATCAGAGAACAAAGCTGAGATCCGCCTGCCGATCTACGTTCATTTACTGCCTCTCGCAAAGGTGTTCAGAAATTTGACTTTTCATAATGTTTTTGCTGTTATGAAACACAAAGAATTGCATAATTTGGTTATAAAACTATGTAACATTTGAACATATTACATCAAATGTGATGCTCACTGTCATCCAAAAATAATACAAAGTAAAATTGCAAACTTAAAAAAAAAAAAAAAAAGAAAAAGAAAGATTGTTGAAGTAAAAGTCATAAGAATCTGTTTGCGCAGTTTCCCCAAAGTCATGGAGTGGACAAAGCAAAGATGTGGGAAAAAAGCTGTCTGTTGACCTTTGGCCTTAAAAAATTCACCCTACACATCTCTCTGAACACATCATCTCTACAGTGAAACATAGCAGCATCATGCTGTGGGTGTTGATTTTCTTTCAAAGGAGATGGATGGAGCTGCAAACAAGGCAATTTTGAAAAGAAAACCTTCTAGTCAGCACAAAAGACTTGAGAGAGGACCAGAAGTTCACCTCTCTGCAGTATAAAAAAAGCTCCAGCCAGAGTTACAATGGAATGTTTTGGATCCATTCACATCAAAGTCCAGACCAAAATAAAATCCAGAATTTGTGGCTAGACCTAAAAATCGCTGTTAAAAGATGCTTCCCATCCAATCTGACTGACATTTCTTTACTAATCTGCAAAAATCTGCTCCAGTTCAAACTCTGGATGTGCAAAGTTAGTAAAGAATTTCCCCAAAGGACTTTCAGCTGTGATTGAAGCTGAACATGGTTCTTCAAAGCTCTGGCTGAACGTCACACATTTATTGTTCGTACTACTCCTTCCAGTTCAAACCTTTGCACTTCCTTTTGTTGGTCTGTCACATAAAATTCAAATAAAACACATTAAAGTTTGTTGTGGTGACATGATGAATGTGAAAAGTTTAAGAGGTATGAATGCATTTGTAAAACACGATAGCTGCGTGTTTACACGATTGTGTGTGCAGAAATAAACATCAGTGTCAAATCATCTGATAACAGGCTGCCAGTTGTCATATTTATTTTGAAACCATTATCACTTATAACACATAGCAGAAAATATGTCAGGAATGTAAATGCATCTGACTGAATCTACTTAAAAACAGATGCAGAGCATTTACAATACCAGTTAAAATATAATAAATAGAAACAAGCTTTCATTTATCCAGTTAGGGGTGATAAAGACAGTGTGGAAACAAATTAAAGCGGGTTGTTTGCATTATTTCAGGTAAATGCTACTAAACTGAAAATGCATTACATCATAAAGGTTGACATGAGAAGAAATAACTTCGGGGGGGGAATAGTCCTTTGTTTGGAGTCCGTTTATTTTTGATTTGCTGCTCGTTCCTGAAGATCACATCTCGGTCCTTGCTGCATTTCACTGTGCAAGAAATCAAAGATCCTTCTCTGCTTCTTTAAAGAAAAAGCAGTGGCATGAAAAGGAAAAGACAAATAAGATGGTGGATTTTGTTTCTCTGTCAATAAAATATGAACTGGTACAAGCCCCGTGTTCGGCAGGCCCACCAGTTCAATCTCTGATTGAGTGCAGAACCAAAAACAAGAGCTTTTTCCTTCAATTGCCAATACGGACTGGAGCTTTGACCTTACCCTCACCTCTATTATCTTCCTTGTCTTCACTCTCACTCTCATCTCTCAGCACTCTCTTGCTGTCACAGATGCCTATTGAAAACGTGGAGAATCTTCTGCTCTTTTTTTTTTTTTTGCCTTATTCTAGTCCTCTTTATGTCTCTTTGCAGAGTAAACACTGAAGTAAAAAAATGAATATTTTTAGGCTAAGAACGAGTACATCACACTTCCTCTATAGCATTAAAAGAAAATTCAAACAAATGACAACATTTATATCTTTATGCGCTACATTTGTTTTACAAGTAGTTCATCAAACCTCTGACACCACTGTGAGCTCAGGATGTATCATCATTTCTATCTCAACCGTGCTTAGATCTCAAGGTTCTTGTAAAATAATCAAAAGCTGTTAATGTGTGGCATATTTTCCTCACACAGAAACTGGTTATGAACATGAGGAAACTATCCAGCTAGTGATTTAAATATTTGTCGTTCCAATAATCTTGAAATGAGAAGGAAATCCTTCTGCAGACGGCAAAGACAGAAAGGCTGAAACAAAAGAATCTGTGAAATGCACCTTTCAGGAATGGCTCTGGAGGATGAAAATATTTCAGCTCGTCTTGTTTTGTCTTTCAAAAATCTTTGCCACTTGAATTGAGGTTTTGAACAATTTGCGATTCCAGCGTGCTGTGTATGTGAAGGTCTTCCTGAAAGGTTTTAAGAAGACTTTTGTATCCCTGACTTCATTTTACAGTCCCTGTAAGTCGCTGTTAATGCATTTGTTCATTCATCATTCTCATAGTTTACCTTCATACGGTGGAAGCAGGAGACTGATCCAGCTGGTGTCAGGCGAAACGTGGGATATAACTTGGGAAGCTCACTGGTCCAGTGAGATAACCCACCAATTACAATCAAACTCTCTCTTAAACTCTATATAAAACCAGTAGGTCACTAAACATGCATGTTTTTAAAACATTACAACCCACAGAAAGGACTGCACAGACAATATTCGAAGTGGCGATCCTCCTTCTGTCAGGGAACTGTCTTGATATAAGATGAACCGAAATGTGAACTCTTCACCATGCATGAGGAAAAAGCCAAGAAAATATGTGTTAGCTTTGCTTGTGCGCTGCTTAAGGCCTAGACCTTCATGTTCATAAATCCAAGGTGCTTGAATCTCATCGACAAGCACACTCTCTTACTCATAGCCTTGTTAGCTTAGCTGAACCACAGTGTTCCACTCCGGGAAATGCAGTTTGGATTGTGTCCTTATAAGGAGCACATTTATTACTCATAGAAGAACTGAAAAACAAAAACAAGCTAAGTGATTTCTCACCAAGATGTCGATGCAGATTCCTTGTCCTTGTGGTTCCTAAGAGATAAATCATCTAAACGGGGATCTCCCCACACTCTACTTTTCAGAAACAATCTTCGTAGTCGTTTTTCTTCCACTCGCGACAGAACTCACCAGTCTCTTTACCTGCTGCGTGTTTGTCACTTCCTTTTAAATGGGACTCTTATTGTAACTCTCAATAGGAAGTCACAATCAGGTGGGAAATAAGGTAAACGAGGTACACAGAAGACCATCTACTCATGGTTCAAAATTGTAAATTCACTTATTTGAGTATTTTTCGAAAATCCACATATTAACAGATTTTTTTTTTTTCAAAGAAAATATTCAAAAGAATGGAAAGAAAATGCAGTGTGGGAAGTTTAAATAACTAGGCACAATGCAGCCAACCCAGGAGCGCGATTTATTTTTATTTGGGCTGATAAGAGTGGAGATAAGAAAGACCACTGATATTAGCTCTGTGGTACTGTTTTAACAACTCTAGCTGTATGGAGCATTAAAGCTAGGAGCTTGGTGACTGCAATGTGTTCATGCCGATGTGAGCATAAGCTACACTTTTCACAAATCCTGCAGTTTGGAAAAATCTCTGGCTAGTTAGCATAGCCAACCAATGATGAAGGATAAACAATTTCCCCTTAACGGTAAGTTGTCTATCTGCCATAAGCACAGCTGCAGCAAAACAGCAATCTTAAGCTTGTGCACAATGCTTACACCAAGCAGCGCATACACAAGTGTGATCAACAGCACTAAGACCCTCCTCCTGCCTCTGACTGGTTGCTTCTGACCGTTCTGTGTACTTCTCCATATAGCAGTAGCAATAGTAGCAATAGTTTTGAGAAATATGTTTAAAAACACAACATATTTTTTAGAAAAGTTACATACTGCAGCTTTAAGAGCACTAACCAACTGCAGGCTAGCTACCTGAGCAGATATCCTGACTAATTAACCACCAGCTAGTTATCCTTATGTTACTCTTTAGAGTGTAACATTCTGCCCAGTTAGTCAAAAAAAAGAAGAAGCATAAAGAGTTTCTTCAGTTTGATTGTGCTAAATATATTTTGGTTTAGATTTTTGGTGTTAATATTGTGAAACTATTCATTCTCACGATCATCATGCTTACTGTGAGAATGTCACGTCAGCCCAGCCCACCCGTGATTCTGCTGTTTGAGCTTTCTTACAGCCACAGTTCAACATCAAGTGCAGCTAATGCGACTGATCTTACATCTGACTGGGTTTGTGGTTAATATGGCATCCCAGCAGATGTGCTACTTCTAACAACGTGAGAGCCTCTTCCTAACAAAGAAGGCACTTTAGCCTATTGAGAGGCATACTATATCAGCAGTTTTACGTACTGTGGCACATGCAAAACACTTAATATGAAAGGTATCCCTTTTTCATCCACGTCCAATCTGCTTAGATGCTTGAGAAACTGCTCATCTTCAGGGAAAGACAAGATCCGTTGTTTGTTTTACCAATACCTGATATGTGTGGGTTACATTTAGTTCACCATTCCTCATTCCAGCAGTGCCACGACTCAAGCCACCTACTTGCAATTTTATCTTATTGATGTAAGCCAGACTGTTTGCTGCTCCTTCAAATAAAGTAATCAACAAGCGTAACGCTGGGTTGGTTTTAATGTGAAAGAGACTAGATACAGACAGCACATTATCTGCACAATCTCGGCTTCAGATGTTTTGTTTGTGGTGTCAGATCAGATAGTAACAAATGCAAAATAAAAAAAATAAAAAACACAATTAAGTTCTGCATGAAATCGCATTGCAGCAGCAAATATATCCAGTTGACGCTCGTCCATTGTTAGCGTCTGCTAATTTGTGTTTGATTTTTTTTTTTCTTTAAAATAAAGAAAAACGAGATCGTCTGGAACAAAGTCTGTGCAACTAGCACTGAGAAGTCACCAATTAGAACAGCCAGTGGCAGAAATAAGACCACGCATCGACTCCCTCCCTCCCCTTCATCAATTAACCCGATGAAATCAAATTAACCCACAAGGAGCCGTACTCCCCTATGGCATTTTGCAACACAAATCAAGAGCAACGCACATTATCACACAGGGGAGGCAGGGGGGGAAGAAAAGTGACGAAAAGCACAACGTGTGTGAAAAAGGAGGTTTCTGTGTGGGTGCTGTGGACGCCAAACAGATGCCTTCCCTCTACCTTCTGCCACCACCTTTAAATGTCCCCCACAAAAACAAGGGGCTGTCATTTGATCTGTGCTCTGCTGTAGCATCCAGCTCTGGGAGGTGAGCAAGCCAAGCGACCTAATTAGAGCGAGCGAGAGTCCCAGGGGCTGAGTGACGGATAGACCTGCCAATCACGCGGCAGAAAGCCCTTCGCCGAGCCACGACTTCTCTCACCTGACACAAAGAGAAGCAGGCAGCAGGAGCAACAGCGGCGGAGGAGCCAATAGGATGCCACGGCCATTAGCAGAATAAAACCAACTGGAGCATCGGGGACAGTCAGGTGGTCTCTGCTTAAATTATTCACGTGGAAATAAACAATTTTGTCGTATTTTTTTGTTAAACTAGAAGCAACAAAGGGAAGAGAGCTGCAGAGGAATAAATAAAAATCCAGAGACACAAAGAAGAAAAACAAGAAGAGAGGGAAAAACAGTTACTAGGCAACATAAAACATCTGTACGAATTCAGTAAGCTCAAGTTTAGAGATTTCTGTCTCCAGGGTTACAGTAGAAAAATAACACGTTAAGTCCCTTACTGTACTCTAAAAATCTGCGCGTGTGTGCATGCGTATGCGCACGTGTGTGCGTGTGCGTGTGTGTGTGTTGGCTTTTCTAGGGCAGAATAAAAAGCTCAATTTGTTCTCCTGCAGCTGGAATTCATGAGCTCAAATTTACCAGATGATTATGGCTTCATACAGCAGGATTACTGACTGAGAGCAGTTAGAGAACTGCTTAACTTGTGTTTAAAAATTACTCTGGTAATTTTAGTCCAATAATTGTGCAATTAGCACTGCATGGTGGCTTCTGAATTGGCCACAAGAAGCAGCCAGTTTGATTGTTCTTGAAACTGGGCAAATGGAGCAGAAGCAGAATGAAAAATGTCTCATTTGGCTTCTAATTTCCTGCATTGATTTTTAATTTCTTTCTTTTTTTCCGCTGCAAAAAAAAAAAAAAAAAAAAAACAGGAAAACAAAAATAAGTTTTTAATTTTTTTTTTTTTTTTATAAAAATTTCCAGGGAAAAAAAA
>NW_015113041.1:31618-49659 GCF_001443285.1 Poecilia latipinna
TTCTTAATCCCTCCGTTTGTTTTTAAATCCTATTGTTTCTTCCCGGCAAAAAAAAAAAAAAAAAAAAGACAGCAAAGCAAAAGTAAGCTTTTAATTTTCTTTTCTTTGCTATCAAAATATCAGTGGAAAAACAATAAATAACCCTGTGTATGAGCACGCAGGACGTAGCCTGGGCCGGCCTGTCAACATCTCCGCAGGTCACACCTGAACAAGTTCCAACTTGCAACTCGCCCGACTGCTGTCTCAAATCTGTTGTTTACTTACTAACCGGGAGTGGCCGCCAATCTGAGCTTTAACGCTAGACGTCATCTGCCGAGCAATACAAATATGAAAGCAGTCACACAGCTTATGCGCCTCACAATATATTATTCCCAAGACAACTTTGGCTGCACCTGTCTGTGTGGACCACCTTAGAAAGCCCAACTTCACTCTGTCACGCCGGTTCAGTCACTTCCACAAAACCTGTCTGCGTCTCTATTGTCCTCCACTGCCCATTCATCCTGTAAAGCAAGCCAGCACTGAAATAGAGCTGTACAAACTTTCATTAGCATCTGAAAAATCATGAGCGTCTGTCTAATTCACGACGGGAGAGAGCGCCGTTCGGCAGAGCACAGAGAATCAATGCAACACAAACGCTTGTGAATCAACCGTCTGTGCATAATGTGTTTGTTCTCATCAAGCACCCGTCCGATCGGTTGCGGATAATCTCTCAATGGAAGATCAACACGTGATAATTAGAATTTGCAACAGCGCGCCAGGCAACGTTAATGTTTTCTGTTTCTCTCCCCCCTCTCTCGTTCCGCAGCGCTGACATCCTTTAACCTGAGAGTGCTCTAACTGCTGCTGAATCCCAGCCAGCCATGATATCGGCGAAGCTGTCTGGCTTGCAGAAAATATTTGCCCAGTTACAAGCGGAGCAGTATCTCCCTTTAAAGAAATTCTCCCTGTCGATATGCGGGCAGTCAGGTGAGGAGACTGAAAACTCAGACAATTCCCTGAGTTACTCCTGTTTGATGGCGAAGAAATACCCAGGTCTACACATTTCATGGTTTTAGAAAGGGTCTTTGAAAACAACATGGGCTTCAGGAATTTAACTTCATTAGAAGGCAGTGTAACAACACCTTAAGCAGGGCCAGCCTGACATATAAGCAAGCTTTGCTACTACTTAGGCCCCCCGCAGGTTCCAAGAGAGATTCTTCAATGATGATGTACACATATACAGGTGCTGTAAATGTTAAATATCAAAAACTAAATGGGACAAAATGACTTAAAAAAGGCTTAAAGGCAAACGAGAGGAGACACCGTCAAAAAAAAAAAGTACAAATAAACATTTTTCTGATATACTGACTTATGTAAAAATAAATTGATATTTATTCAATGTGCATATCAACAAAAGCCTGCTTGAAGTTCTGGGAATTATTCACACATATTCCAGTTTAATGCTAGAAAATCAGTGAGATTTGATAACTGTTGCACACTATTAACAATACAAGCCAATGACAATGTATTTCTCAACATATTCTGAATTTGAATAAAGTAGCAGCATGTTCACTAATGGATGTATGGAATAGCACTACAAGTTATGAAATGTAAGCTGTCAGTAATGTCAATAAAGACCTAGCACTCTGTTTTACGCATGAGGCAGCCATATTGGAGTTAGAATTACAACTTGTACATTAAAAATAACGATGCTGACAAATAATATAAAAAGATAATTTATTCAACCGATAAAATGGAGAGCTCAACTTCTGTGTCTTAAACCCTGACTTGCGCTGGAATAAGTGAGATATTTCACAGCATACTTTATTTAGCATTAAATAAATAAAGCAACATCGAGTGATATTAGCGGTTAGTATGCATGTCTCGGCTAACGAGCCGACTTTCTCGCTATCGCAGGCATTTGATGGCACCACTTCCCGCCCATTCCTGCCAATCCTCGTTTCACACACAGCCTTCTTTCGCCCTGCACACATGCTGAAACACCAGCAGGCACTAAGAATAGAACACAGCTGGCACTGCAGGACTTACATATTTCACACTCAAGCCACCATGCTTCAAAAAAAAAAAAAAATAAACACCAGCCCATCCTGTCCCAATTCCAGCTCCGGGACCAGCGGTGGTTCCCCTCCCGTCTCCTCCTTCCCTCCCTCTCTCTCCCCACTCCGCCTTTGAACTGTTCTTCACCTCTGTGGCAGGGCTCTGACAAGCCTGCTGCTCAGATAAGATCCATGACTACGCTCCGGAGAATTTACTAGAAAAGAGATGTGTTGTAAAAACAGAAGTGAGAAGATCCTGGCCTTCCTGTTTCCAGCTTACACTCCACCCTGTTTCTCTGACCCACGGCGAGGCTGACTCACAAATCATTTTCTTTACAGCAGCCTGAATGCCTGTTTCTCTCTCTCTCTCTCTCTCTCTTTCTCTGAGTTACAGTGTTCAAACTGTCGGGATGTTCTCCCATCGCGATGACAAGGAATTCCCACAGCAGTGACAGGGGCAGATTAGTAGGAGGTACCTCATATATACTCAAGGTGAAGCCAGCTCTATCTGTCTGGACTGTAAGCAAGCAAAGCCAAGAGCACAGGTTGGGCGTAGGGGGTGGATTGTTTAGTGCGAATCAACCAGATGGAGATGCTCCGCGGGGCATGCAGCAGAAGACAAAGATGCTGCCTTGGAAACCTGCACTTTTTTGTTCCCTTGACGGTGGCGCGGTCTCAGCGTCACCTGTAATCCACACCGTCGTAACATTTACATTTCAATCCAATTAAAGCAGAAAACGCTCAGACCAGCAACTGGTTCCAGAGCGCTTGCATTCAAAATAGTATAATTATTTGTATACAGTCATTATTATGTAAAATGTATTAATGCCGCAGGTGAGGATGTACAAAAAGGGATGAACAATGACAAGCTGGATAATGAACTATTGATTTTCACTCCTGGATTTCACTAAATACAAAGATTTATTTTCACTGAAGGGGAAAAAAAAGACTGAAAAGTCTTTGTACTTAAGTTGATAACATCACAATAGGCACAAGAATGGAGCTCAATCAGCTGGCATTACCAGACATAACACCAGTTAACGCATCTGAATGAGAAATTTAATTAAAAGATGAATAATGACAAGAAATCTAGGAGGAAAATCCAATATTTAGACTCCAGCATTGCGTCATATTTTATTTGATTTTACCAGAGCAATGTGTGAATGGGACCTTAAGATTTTTTTTAATTCTAAATCATTTTTTTAACAAAACACTTAACAGCTGCTTTCCAAGCATTGAGCAGAGGTAGATGAATCCCCCTCTGCTCTGAGAGGTTGTCATTTTTTCTGCATTCCTAATGTACTTGCAACTACTTCTCAGCATGGTTTCTAATTAGACATGCAGATGGTGAAAGAAAGAAAGAAAAAAAAAGACAACACAACAATTTCAAACAGTGTATGGTCAGCAGTGGAGCTGGGAGACAGGCAGGTTTAAAGAAGATGGGTCCACCTGCTTCACCGCTCTCGCTGCAGGACTGTCTCTCAGCCTCGGGTGGCCTACACCCAAGAGCGCATGTAGAAAAATAAATGAGAATGATCTCATGGGAGACTCTGGTGACATCATATTAGATGAACAAATTGACTCTCCTCTCCAGAACAAGAGGCTCCTTTTTTTTTTCCAGCTCTATTCACCTTTTTTTTCCACCAATTTAACAGTTATTTTGCTGTGTGCAACCTGAATGTAACCAATGAACAACAAGTAAAAAAAAAAAAAAAAGGGAAACCTTGAATCTTGATCAAACTCTGATTTATCAAAGCGGCTTTGTCTTGGAGATTAACTGGGCATGAGAAATAAGAGCTGCTTGAGTATTTCTTTTGCATGCAGCAAAAAAAGAAAAAAGTCATCGTGTCGTGACATATAAATAAATTTTCCTTACTTAGCACTGAGCACACAGACCATTTTTCAAGACAGCAGTTGCCTAACTGATTATATTCAGCCTGAACTTCTCTGGTTAAATATGGACTCTTTTTTTAGATTAAGCAGTCTTACTCCTTATTGCACAATTTATAAATCAAACTGTAAATATGTAAAATACATATTTCCAAAGTAATGTGAGGATCCATTTCTCTAACGTTTGTCATAACTTAGAGTAGTTCATTTTTTTAGCCTAATGTTTTGTGCCACAGGCAATTTCAAGATTGCTTCTTCTTGTCCAGTACAAATTAATGTCTTTTTTTTTTAAATTGGCTGTAAGCCAATTTAACAAAACTTTTAGCAAAACTATTTACTTTTATAATCCCTAACATCCTGTAAACACTGACAATAAGTGTCTTAACACTAACTTTATATTGTAAGCAGCTTGAGAATTATGTTTATCTTTAAATTTGATTGTGGGTTTAATTTCAAGTAACAATATTTTAAATGGACCAGGTCATTTCTATAATCCACTTTAAAAACTCTGAAATGGCTCCATAAAAATTAACCGTCTATTTGTCCATTTATTTTTTATGTGTTTACGTTGATGTCTGTTTTATCCCTTTTCTTTTGGCTTCATAAACTACATTTTATAGAGCAATATTCATCAGTTTGTACCTTTTTAAAATGGCTTCTTTTACAGCCAACTTTTTCCAGGCACTGCAGGAAGTTTCATACTGACCATGCATCAAATTGCAACCTATAAATAAATGTTTCTAGGGTCTTTTTTTTTCCTGTAAGAAAACGTGGTTATTTTACTTCCACAAATATCAGCTGCTTTCTCTGAGCTTTCAGAGTTATTGTGGGTTGATCAGGGATCTTATTTCATATTATTCCTAAAAAGGAGTCAAAATCAAATTAAATGGGCACGGGTGTAACATAAAGCCTAAATTTAAATTATATGTGAAATCTGAGAAATATTATGACTACGAATCTCTACATTTCAAGAAAATAATTAACAGAGAAGAAAAAGAAGCATATGCACCGTGCAAGTACTAAAGTAAGAAATGGTTTGCTTAGGGGTAAAAAGTAAAGGAAATGGTACAAATAACCAGTTTAAATCAAATACATTTTTTGAGTATGGCTGATCTCAGACTGGATGTGCATCAAGTGATTTATTATAGACTGCATCTTCAATTGGGAAAAAAAGAGAAAGCAACTTGCCTATTTAAAACTTTTTTATCCATCTGTACTTAGGTGATCATATGTGACTATTAAATGCTAAAATGCTACAACTGAGGCTGCAAACAAACCTGACCAAGGTAGTCACTGAGACATTTTACAGCTAAATACTAAGCAGTCTCAAGGTGACACACACGTCCCTATTAAACGTACTTTATACTTCTACACAATATCTAATTAAGATAATGGCTTTCCAGTATTTACACCTGATATGTACTTTCCAACATTTACTAAAATAATGCATCATTCCAGCTGGAGTGAAGCAGGGCTCTACAAAACCTATTCACATTTCCCAGTGTAAGAAAACACCTTTGCTCTGGACTCAGCTCTCCAATATTGCAGGAGCACAAGCTCATAACTACATTTCTAATGTTTCCCAGGTTTGCATTAACTCCCAATAATTCATCAGCTCAGCAAACACTTTGTCCGAGCACTGCCTCTTTCTCATCCCTAAGCATCCCTGCACCCTCCACCATTAATAACGAGAGCAAATGCAAACAGGATGTATTAAAAAGGCACCACTCCTGATTACCTGCTTCTCCTTACAAGCCATGGCCACTCACCTGCCATAAATCACCACGCTGCAGCTATCTCCTCGAGCCTCATCTTTGAGCACTTTATTTCCTCGCCAGAGAGTAGCATCATCGTTATACAAGCAAAGATCGCTGTTGGGATACAGTTGGGCTAATGAGCACCTCCTAGTTGATCACATTAGACCTCTACATGAGGACACTTAATTACCAGCGTTGCACTCCGCGCACCTCTGTTGAGAGGAGAGGAGAAGTCCCTTAATTAAGGCCTACCTCTGTTTGCACAAACCTGCGTCGTCGGGACGCAGGGTTTATTCACAAGCCCAAATATGGGCGATAAAAAGGAGTGGTGCACGAGTGCGCGTGTGCAAAATGCAGCACGTGCTGCATTTGTGGTACATATGTTTGTGTGGGCACCGGGATTTTTCCCTCTCCCCGCTACTTGTGTTTGTGAATGCGTCTGTGTGTGTATAATATGATGGCTGTTTGAAGTTTGTCTCCTGAGTCTGCGTGGTTTACAGTGCGCTCAGTATAAACACACACACACACACACACACACACACACACACATACATACGCGCACGCACGCACGCACACACAGTGAGGCTTCCTGTGTTGTGTGGCCTTTAACTGTCTCCTCCTTGCCTTTCATAATCAGCCTGGAACTCGGTGTTAAAAGGAAACCTGCCCAGTCCACAGAATGATGTTTGTTTTCTCTGCCTCTCTCTCTCTTTTTCTCTCCCTCATTGCTGTCTCCCTCTTTAATTTTCTCTCGTGCTCCGTCTCGTTCTTTCACTCTCAGTTTCTTGCTCAAATAGGCTGAGGCTTGCAGTCAGGAAATGCACATCACTCATAATACTTTCCTAAAATGAAAACAGATTCTGCTGCAGTCCTTCAAGCCTCTCGTTGAAAAACCTTCCTCCACCCTTTTCCCTCCTTCACTGCCACTTCAACTCACCAGCCCCGGCTCTTTTCTCCTACTTACAAGGGCCTAGTTTGCTTTCTGTCACAGATGGTTGATCACCAGCACACAAGACAGTTGTTCTGTGGGTTGTGTGATTGCAGACGATCCAGAGTATCTTACACAGGCCTTGACAGTAATTTATTGTTGCCCCCATAAAGTCCCCTCAATATGGGCACTTATGCTTTCTAGTTAGCTGTTGTTTTTATTTTTATTTATTTATTTTTTTTTTCTTTACTGTTATGGGTTGCAAATCAGTGTGAGGGACAAGGTTAATGCATGCTGGAATGCCGTTTAACAGCCTGTCAAGAGTTTGCTACAAGACCTTTGTCTAAGAGTGCAGCCATCATGACCTACAGGGAAAGGTTAGGAAGTTTCCCACCTTATCATTTGTGGAACCCTGACAGACAAAGCTAACATCGCATAAGCATATTTTCTGAGCCAGTGGGCCATCTAATGGATGGAACATGCTTACTGAGGATTAATATCATTTGAATGTTTTTTTTTGGGTTTTTTTTAAGCTTTCAAAGCATTTAATGTTGATCTGATGGCTTAAATCAAACAGCTAAAGGCTGCATGCTGGTAATAATAAAACTCCAAGAAATTATAATGAAAATATGTGTTGTGTTTTATTTTGTGCAAACTTCCATATTGTGCTTTCTCAAGCAATGTGCATATGAAAAAAAATGTTATGGCTTTTTCTTGTAATTTCAGTAGCATATTATTGCCTATTTTACTTCCTCTTGTTGTAAAATGTGAAACTGCATTAAATTCAGCCATGGACTTTGTGTGTGTCTATGTGGATTTATAGATCCGCTTCACAGTGGAAGAGAGGAAGCTGAAGATCCCTACGGTAAAAACTTTACGTTTGCATCCAAGTCGGAAAAAGTGAGGAATCACATCTGTGGCTTATCCTTTTTTTTTTTTTTTTTTTTTTTTTTTTTTTTTTTTGCAGATAAATAATATGAAATTTTATTAGCATATTTTGTGATCAAGTAGGCCATCGAAAACAAGCAACATGTTTCTGTGCAGTATTTGGTTTCAAATGGTAAAAAGTATAAAATAAAATAAAAAGAAACAAAATATCCCGCTTATCATTTGAAAGCATTAGATGATTTTATATCAGCTATAAAAAATTTATTTAAAAGCTGCATGACGCCAGTAGCAAACTTCAAATAGATTTTACAGTTAACATTTACACAATATTAATTTGTGTTTCGTGAGCATGAACAAGCTAAAGACGAGGTCTAGACGGAAAAGTACAAACTTTAAATATTCCTCAGGTGAAAAAGATCTTAACCCAGATATGAGAGTCGAAAATGTTTAGTAATCTTGCTCTTACTTGTCATTTATGCAACTTTAACTGACGACGCTTGCATGTGATTCCTGTATTTGAAAATCAAACATGTTCACTGAGACAAGTTATAATTCTGTCGAAAACTACCATCAGGTGCAGCATGAATGATCTAGTGCTAAATATCGTCAAACCACTTTATGCTTTATAGAAATGTTATAAAAAATTAATATTTACAGTTTGAAAGCTGCCAACAAGAAGCTTCAAGGGGATTATGATAGAAATAGCTTAGCTGTGTTAGAACAGCAAAAAAAAGTGCCATGTTTAAAGATTTATCTAGTAAAAACAGAACTTCACTTATAGATCAGTCTGAAATATTTAGAGTTTATTCTCAACTTAAATGGGAATAAACTCTGAATTTGATAAGCATGTTTTTAGTTCAGTTATGGGTCAGTGCATTGAAGCAATACGCTTACTGAGAATTAGGATACTGTATTTTATTATGCAGGCTAAAGATTATTTCAAGGAATTTTATGCTAATACAAATAATACATGCTGCTGACAGCTTCCACAGAAATATAATGACAATAGTTTAATGTGAAAGTGTGACTAAGGTTTTTGCTCCTATTTTCAAAATAAAGTGAGAGCATCACACCAAGACAATTAAGTCAGTTCAAAAAATACTGTTTTACCCTCTGTATAAATAATCACATTAGTAGCAAAATTAGTGCTTCTTGCAAAAATGAGCAAGTCTGGAATGTTATTAAACTCTGAACAAAGCCACGGCAGCTCCATGTTTAATAATCCATCTGGGTAAAACTAAAGTTGACTTAGAGATCAGAGTGTGAAACACTGGCTGATTTCGCTTTCCAAGCCAAAGACACTCCTCGTCCAAACCGTCAGTATCGGTTCAGGTCAAGAAGTGCGTTCATATTTTCTGATAAACACAATTGCAATAAAAAATATTTTATTTATACCGATTTGCCACAAATGGAAACAACTTTTTTTTCTTTCTGCAACGTATTTGCAGAAAAAAAAAAAGACTTCCTTATTTATAAACACTGATGCCACCCCACATCACCGACCCTTAAAGTGTCAACATCAAGATACATGTTTCGCTGCTGCGTCCATCTCAAACCAGTACACACGGTGTGCTTTACAATTTTGTTCTGTCTTGGACTCCCCTGCAGGAACCCCGCCAGTTAGTAACCGCTGAGGCACTTGCCAGTCATAAATATTCTCAACAAGCCGGCTGATGGATGGTCTCTTTCACCCTCAGTTTGAAAAGGATGTTCATGATGGCCAATAAAGCTCCAGTGAGTGAATGAGAGCTTTTTTTCTTTTTTTTTTTTCCCCCCCACAAAGGGAATAGCCTCGGATGAGACGGTGACAAGGACACAATCACAGTTTTCGGCTGTGTCAAGCAAGGAAAATTTAAGATGCACAATGCTGCATGTGCATCAGAATCAGTGCAGAGGAATTCATGCAAGAAGCGTCTGAATAGTTAATGATACCACTTTAAAATTCCTCTCTCCCCGGTGTCAAATATGTACGGTTTTTTTAACAAAAAGTTCTGCGCAAGCCTCAAAATTCAAAGAAATTAAATAAAAAGTCTCCGTTTCTATTTATAAACATTCTCTGAGACGTATTTAAATAGCTTTGGTGTCACACTTAGTGCAGTGTAACACAGTCTGCTGCCGGTTCGCAACCTGCACCATCACCTGAAAAGCCCCCAGGACCCCTATGTTGTTGTGGTTCTCGGCAGCCTGAGATCAGTCTCCTGCATGCCTTTACACTTGACTGCTTGCTGTGGTAAGACAGTTAACTCACTGATTGCAGGAGGAAAACTGTGAAAAACACGACGCTTTGTCTCCTGCAACCTCAAAACCAGTGAGTTCTGCAAAAAAAAAAAAAAAAAAAAACCCATGACACTGCACGTATGGAGTCCAACAGTTTTTTGTTTTTTTTGCAGCTTCCGTTTTACGCGTGTTATTGTCAAAAATTTTGAACTCCTTTTTTTTCTGCTACTCTTCAACGCTCTTCATGTTCTGCTGAAGTAATTTCACACGTTAACCTATTTCCCCCCCCCTTTTTCTTTCAAAGCAAATGAAAGAATCCTGAGATAATAAACAGAGGCTTCCTCCTTGAAAGTTAGTTTCTTGGCATTGCAACAGAGTTCCAGGAAGATTTCCAGCAATATGATTAAGTAAAAGGATGATAATAACAATAAAAAATCTGCTGCTTTTTGTGTCAATATATGCTTGGAACACATTGGATCTTCAAATGCATGCAAAAAAAAAAAATCCAATGTAATTTGATTGATTTTTTTTTTTTAAATGAGGTTTTTCTTTATAGGTTACACAGAAATGATTAATCTAACAGGTTTAGTAGTAAAATGTGATAGTTTGCATGTGTGTTAATGATTGCCCAATAACATCTCCAATTGCTTCACCTTTGTACAGCAGGCAGACATATAAGTGTGCCTCCCACGGTCTTATGACCTGTCTATCATAGATGGCCGAGCATGATTTATTGATACCGTACCAGAGAGAAGATGTTGGAGTGGCAGTCCTCAAGGCTTGCCCCGTTAGCCACCCAATTCGCCGTTGCAGTCATAATCGTCCGCCTTTGGGGTCGCCAGCGCAGGGCATGTCGAAATCCTTACATCGGTATCCAAACACCGATCAGGGGTGACAAATCGGTTCCCTTGTACGTGTCTTACAAGAGCCGCGGATAATAGACTCGGGATGGTCGGTATGAGAGAATGGGCGTATTCAAAACGAAGTGCACAATGCATCCATAAAGCCCGTGCGTATAAATCCAAGCGTGTGTTGAAAGAGCGGGCGAGCGAGAGAGGGAGATGATGTGGGGAGCGGGGGGAGAGAGACAGAGAGATCACAACATTGTTACAATCCAGGTCAGGCGATTCCAAATGCGATCACTGTCATATAATAGATCCATTTCAATCCACGCGCAGAGGAAGATCGGCTTGTCTCCAAATCAGTCTTTCCGCATGTAGTTTCATCATTAAATCGCCCCGATCCATGAGAAAACCACTCCTTTTCCCCTCCTTTCTCAGAAAACAGCCCAGATATGTAGAAATTCTACGCGTCGAAACTTTAAATAGAAACGCTGCAAGGAAGAAAAAAGAAAAAAAAAAAAAAAGATCTACTCAATACGAAAAAAAAGGCGATTGCTATGCAGGATATCTGATTCCGTGTGCTCCACAAGCTGATGCACCACTTGTGATAGTTTTTGAGAATTGCATGCGCTATTTATAGCCCTTCTTTCTCTTGCCACAACCGTTCCTCTCACAATGTAAGCCAGTCTGGCTCGCACAAACAGGGCGCTGCGAGCAGGAATATTTAATCCCTCTGTTGCTTCTAAACCAAACGATCCGAGGAACCCGATAGCTGTATATATATAAAAAAATAATAATAAAGACAAAAAAGAAAAGAGAAAGAAAAAGATCCACCCCCCCTCTTCTCCTCCTTGTTCTGCGTTGCTCCTGGCGGACAAAGTCAAGCGGGTTCCCAGCAATAACACCCAAAAATCATGGGTCAAACCATTCAGACAAGAAGAAAGAAAAAACTATTCTGACACTCCACCAACCAGGAAAACGAGAAGCAGGCGACTGCTGTAGACGGAGGTTTGAAAAAAATCCTTCCTTCCTTTCAGTTTTATATCATTACGAAACGTCCTCTCAAAGCCACAAAAGCCCCAGCGTTGCAGAAAAAAAAATGTCAGATAGGGCTTTTTTTGTGTGCGTGCGTGTAAATGTGTACACTTCCAAGTCAAAAGTCACCCTCCTCGTCTGGCGCCGATTCTGACATAAAGATTATGTTGAAAGGCTGCAGATCGCTCCCTCACAAAGCGCGCATCATCCGTGTATTTTGTCGAGAAACCGTGCGAATGTCGATTTAAATCCTCCAACATGTGCATGATTTCCTCAACCGCAGCGGCTCCTTCCTCATTGTTTATCTGTCAGAGTGCGTTATTATACTGCTCGATGGGCGTGCGCGCAGTCTGAATGTGTCACTGTGTCTCTCTCTCTCTCTCTCTGTGTGTGTGTGTGTGTCTGCGCACGCGTATGTGTGTGTATGTGTGTGGGTTTTACGTGAGGCGCTGAAGCTTTTCTTTTTCTTTTTTCTTTTTTTTTTCTTTTTTCCGCGAACCATAGTCCAGCCTACAAGGCATTGTAATAATGTAATGGCGGAAGCGTACTACAGAGACTCGCCTTCCCATTTGGCCAAGTTTGCACTCACGTGACCAAAGTCTGGGATTACAATCCTGTTAAGTATCTGTTTGATGAGACGCTGGATAGCACGATGGAGCAGCCCATCTTACTGGGAATCCTTTTTAAATCCCCCCTCCGCCCCCCTTTTTAGCCAGTATACTTTCTAATATTTTGGCGTGGTGTCATTCTGCATGCATCAGTTACATAATAAAACAGTTCTCACAACAAGAGGGTGTGACAGAATAGAGGTCAGCATGACTTACTTAGCTTACACTGTGTTTCATAAGAGATACAGAATCTATGTAGGTTAGTCTCACAAGCTGCGAAACTGAAATTCACTCTGGACAAAAAGACGAGATCTCTGGAGTTATTCAGGACTTCAGACAATAAAACACAACGTCCATCTCTAACCACCCTGATAAGCTAATTTATTCATTAAACAAAATTAGGATTCACGTTCATCGTGGCACCTGTTAGTAGATGAGAAATATCTTGCAACAAGTGAGCATTTTCTCTTAAAACGTGTTATGTTAGAAGGGACAATTGGAAATGATTAAAGCACGTTTGACAAAAGCTAAATTGTGATACTTATACGGCCAGAGCATCTTCAAACCTCCAGATGTTGTGGGAGGTTGCTGGTCTCCAAGACAGTTTTAAAGTGGAGTATTGGACTTTGTTTCACTCAGAAACTGTGGTTCCCGAGTTGGATGTTACTTTGACATATATCACCTAACTAAGCATCGTTGCAGACCTTGTGTCTTTTCAGAAACAGTTCAAAAATGATTTGAAAACAGGTGTAAGGTGTTCGCTTTGTGCGCAAATTTATTAGACCTGTAGGATAAACAAGTAGGATCTGTGGAGGCCCCACAGCCTGAGAGACTGTTACTGACCTACAGACTCTTTTCCTATGTTCAAATGTAAAATCAAGAAATAATCAACAGTGCTGAGACGTTTTGATCACTTTCTTTTCCTTCACTGCCGGAGAGAATGGCGTTGCACCACATGATGAAGCTGCCTCTCCAGAGAGACTCTTAGTCTGTTGACAGACTCTGAATTTCAGCAGTCTGGAGCTGCAGGCTCCTCTCTTGTCCTCCAGCAGATTTCATATAACAAGAATCTGAAGCTGGTGAAGAAACTGCTTTGTGGTGTAGATCAGTTCTTTCAGTGTATAAAAACTTGTGTTCCTGACTTTTGCTGATTAAAGCATTAAAGTTTCAATGAAGAGCTAATTACAAACATCAATCTGTCTAACTGCAAGAAAAACACAAGTTTATAGTTATTTGGAATTGACGGCTCATGTTTCCTGTCATTCAGGCTATTATGCATAGTTATAGATATTTGCATTAGAAATGGAAATTAATGTGTAGTTTTTCTGAACATTAAGTAATTCCCCTACTTTTGAATCCTGTTTTCTAAAGCATGTTTCCATTATAAACACTGAGTGTTTGTATTACGTTTTCCTCAAATTCATTAATTCCACATTTCATTCCCTTAACACTGACTGATTTGTTTTCTTTCACCCAAGCTGAGTAACTCCAGACTTATTTTTCTCCGCATTTAATGTCTCCATAACACTTTTTTCCCTCAACATTTAGTGATCCCATTGTTTTCTCAATGATGAGTGATTTGGTAAATTTCCTCTCAGCAGTAAGTAACTGTAATGATTATAGTTTGTTTTTTTTCACTTTTTTCTCAGAAAAATTAAAACACTGCGATGTATTATGGTTTTGCGTGGTTAGCTGCCAATAGCAGCTTTTTCGTCTTTGTGCTCCTGCTACAAATTCAAAGGGATTCTCTGGTTTTGCCCGTGGTTGTATGCTAATGAGATTTGGGTGGGGATCAAAAGAATGAGATTGCAGATACATAACAAGATTTGCTTTCTTGTTTCAGCCTAAAGAATGTGTATTTACATGATGACTGTATTCTCTTTAACTACTACGGGAATGTTTCATTCTATGTCTGCAAAAGAAAACTGCAGAGGCGGCAAAACAGTAAAACGTTCCATTTCAAAAAGAGAGAAAAAAATGTGTTTTGAATGGAGATTTCAGATGTTTGTGAATAGCTTACATTTTTTTTGTATGCTCAGCATTTTTAATCCAGAAAAACTTTCTTTTTTTATTTTTCCGCACAGGAAGTTTCAGTTCTTACAAAAACCTAAATTGACACTTTACGTGCAGTCAGGCATCGATGTCAAAAGCGCCAACATTGGGTGAAGGTCGTTGAGAAGCAACAACAGCAGAAACCAGCGTGTCAGGTGTCTGATATGATTCTGTTATCCAGCACAAAATTTAAGCAAATATTGACAGAAATTTGTTTGCATGAAATGTTTGGTAAAAACGTGACGTAAGACTATATTGATCCAGTATTATTATTAATTATAAACATATGCAACATGTTTAAACTAGTATTCTCTGGTTTTATTTCTTTATTAGAGTAATTTTCACGGATATACTGAACATCTTTACATATGTAGCAACCTGTAAGGTAATCATATTGACGAATATTATTCTGTCAGTAAGGATTCTGTCACTTTATGAAAACTTTGATCTAAATTGACAGAGTTTGTTCCAGGTGCAAGCCGGCACATGATCTGCGACTTCTTATTTCTTCAACAAAAAAAAAAAAAAAAGCAGGGGGGAGCGCTGGTAAGGGAGGGCGAGTGGTGAAAGATATGAATCAGATGGATGAGCAGGGGCTTAGTCTGGCGGTTATTGATCCCTCTGCTCCAGGAATGATCCAGATCTCATTTGGACACTTTTGTCTCCTTTTGTTCGATACATCCTCAGCGGCTTTGAAAAGACTTGTGCTCGGTTTGACACACTTGGTATGGAGCTGATGGGATGAGATGCTTATCAGTTTGAATAAATCTATTTCAATATGCTGCGTGTTTTCACTCATCAGGCCCCCGCTGACTTCATCTGCGCGAGGAGAAGAGACGCATCTTTGTTCTGATTAAAGATAGCACAGTTGTCCTGACGCTTTGTTGAGGCAGTTTGACGAGATTAAGCATATTCATATCTAGACACAAGATGTAGATGTCGATGTCGATGTAGATACAGACTGAATCATCGCTCGCCGCTTAACGCGGTAGATGTTTGTTTGCTGACAAGACTGTGGCTTAAAACCGAGCATGGATAAAAACCAAAAATAAAATAATATAAACACAGGGAATGCAACCGTCTGCTGGGAACATTATTACCGCATTGCATATTCATGAAGGTAATACAGTGTCTTGCATATTTCTCACATTTTGTCACGTTACACCTCCAAATAGTATTTTAGGTGTTAGACCAACACAAAGTAACGCATAACTGTGGTGTGCTAGAAAAGTCTTTAAATATCTTCACAACTGGAAAATCTGAAAAGTGTGGCTGCATTTGTATTCAGCCCTAAACAAATCTGATACCCCTAAATAAGTTATCACCTTCAGAGGCCAGAGAACATGATGGAACACACCAAGCTGTGGAGAAGTTTGGAGATGTAAGAAGACATTCACACCTGCTTGTCTTGAGACAGAGTCGAGACAAGAACTTCGTGGAAGGCAAGACAAAGGCTAAAATCAAACTAAGGCAAAAACTAAGGCTGTGATCATAAGAATCTTGTTGCTACTCCAACTTTTCGAAGTTAAAAACTTGGTTGCATTTCAGTGCAGCAAGGAGATTCACAGCAAATTGTGGTTAAAAATATGTATGGCAGCTGTGGTCTTGAAACCAAGAGTACCACAGTATGATTCGAAGCTCAAGTGGGGCAGTGTGTGAACCGGACAACTGTCAGTTGTTTATGAAAGAGTGGCATGAAGAAAACCATTTAAGTAAAGTCCTTTTGTAGTTATCCAGAAACTCAACAAACAGGTGGAAGAAGGAGAAGAGATCAAATGAAACAAAACTTAACTTTCTGGCTTACGTGCATGTTATGGGAAAACTTTTCTAAAGATGAGGCAATCCTGGAAGAAGGCATGAGCTACGCTGCACAAAACTTGAGTCTGGGGTACGTGTTCACGTTTTAGCAGGATAATGACTCCACACATACAGCCAGAGCTGCAAAGATAAAACTGGTTGACATCAGAACATTTCCATGTATTAGAATGGCTCAGTTAAAGTCCAGAGCTGCGTCTTATCGAGAAACACTCTCCATGCAATCCGAATTTGTAATTATTATTATTACAGCAAAAATGAGTTCTACAAAGAAATAGGATTGGAATGCTTACCATGCTTTTCAGGGTTTTATTTTCCTTCCTCTTCACAATTATGCACTGCTTTGCATTCCATGAAATCCCCATAAAATGTAACGATGTTTTGTTTCGCAAAATTACAAGATATGAAAAAGATCAAGGGTTATTGCTTTTCCCAGGCTCAGTGAGCTCTCTAAAGCCACAACTACAAAAAAAGTTCAGATTTCTTTAAATACCAAACTGTTCAACAAACACTGCATAATTTCATTGATTTGCTTTTTAAAATTACACATGCAACATATATATATATGTATATATATATATATATATATATATATATATATATATATATATATATATATATATATATATATATATATATATATAATATATTTAGCAGCACTTTTTCTTGATGCAGAACATTTTTGAGAAAAGTTTTAACATTATATAAGAATTATACTTCCCAGAAACCCTTTTATCAAAACCGTACACGATTTTGAGGCAAGGATTACTGGCTCAAAATAGCTTCCTCAAAAACATACAATATGTGGCCAAATATAAAAATACTGTAAATATCTGACTTTAAGCCACGTCAGAGTGGTTGAAGGACTTTGTGACACAGCCGATAATGAAACTACTTTCTTCCTTCTCTTTCTGCACAAGCGCGATTGTGACGGTGAGTGGACAAAGAAATAACCAGGACAGAAATGGAAGCAGATGGAAATAAAATTTAAAACGGCATGATTGGAAGGAATTTATAATGTGCATTCAGCAATCTGACAGGGAGACAAACAGCTGGGCAGACCTGCTTCCTGAGAGTAAAACCAGAAGTGGACCGAGCAGATAGGAAAAATAACAACAACGAGCCGATGACAGTCTGGGACGCCTCAGAACCTGCAGACAATCTGTGATTTAAAGTCTCTCGCTTTCCCTCTCTTTTCTGGCTCTGCTATAATTTTCCCAGCTGGAATGATGGATGAGGTGGTGTCAGCCCATGTTCATTATAATGCACACCATCTATTCTTCTCAGCCGCACTCTCCGCGCTCCAGGAAATGCCAGAGCAGTATTGGACCCGCGAAGAGAAGAGGAGACTCCCGTATGATTTCGTGGGGAGAATTTGCTGCTAGGTGTGTGTTAAGTCAGCGCACGGTAATCCATCAATCACTAATGAAGATACTTTTAGGCTACAGCTTGCTCTTAAAAGGAGCTTTGCTTTTGGTGTGAACAGCCTTTGATGCCCATCATCTCCCTTGCAATATGCTCATGTTGAATTAATAATACTCAAGACCTACTTGCCTCAGTTACCTCGGTGGGACCAAAGAGAATTTGTTCCCTTGTTAATAACTCCTGGAATGTTGTTTTTTTGTTTGTTTTTTTTATCTTTTCCTTTCAAAATGACATCTTTATCAAAGAATCTATTAGAATTCATCATGCAAAAATATTGCAACCCAAAATGCAATTTATTTACATTGTTTTTAGTTTATCTTATATTACACCAGCTCTGTGGTCAAGAAAACACTTATTTTCTTTTAAAAGTTAACTGATCTTGCTGTCAGTCTAATATTTCAGGCCTTTCTATAGGAGATACTTTTATTTCTAATCACAGAGCATTTTACTGGGCAACGGTTGTCTTTTTTTTTTTTTTTTTTTTTTTTTTTTAACAAAAAACCCCCTGTTTGGTTTTGTGTATTTTTAGTAAAATATCCCTGTTTTTC
>NW_015113041.1:52821-58744 GCF_001443285.1 Poecilia latipinna
TTTTTTTTAAACAAAGGGTTTTTTTTGGGGACGGGTTTTTTTTTTTTTTTTTTTTTTTTTTTTTTTTAGTCAAAAGTCCTCCTGTTTGGTTTGGTGTCATTTAGTGAAAATATGCAGTGCTTTCCCTGAATAATTGATCAAGCCGGCAGCATATGTTGCTTTAAAGCTATGTGTGTCACTCAGCTTTAATAGCGTCTTCACACATGTACAAGTTACTCATGTCACATGCACTCACTGAAGCTTTGATAAGAGGCTTGAGAGTCCCTCTGTTTAGCCTGCAGGATGCAGCATTCAGGTTTTGTTTTTTGTTTTTTTTTCCCGTATTCATATTTTTGTTGTGTCATATCGCTGATGAGTTTTCCACATAGCCTCAGTTCTTCTTAAATGACCTCTGACTCAGAAATGACTGAATTATTTTATTTTTTTGTAGATTTAGCTTTTATTTGAGAAGGCAGCAACTTAAGTGTTTTAATTATAGCAGTTTAAAAAAAACATGTGTGATCCTATTTTTACTGGTTTTGATACCTGCAAAGATATTTACCTGCTGATTATCAAAATGTTTTGGCATTGGATACACTGTGCACTATATGCGATTTAAATTAAAAGCCCTTTCTTTAAATGATATTATGAAGCGCCTTAAACACAGACTGGAAGTTGCAGAGATATTTATATCTCTAGATTTGTTTTTTTCCCACCTAGATTTTATCACAAATCAGTACAACCATAAATATTAACGTGTTCTTTTGGATTTTGAATGCAATCAAAGTCTGAATCCAGAAGTGAAGGGAAAAGGATACATTGTTTTCAAAAGGTTCTACAAATAGAAATGTGAAACATTTGGCATGGATTTGCTTTGAGCTCTAAGTTAATCTTCAGCTGCAATCTCGTCACCAAATTTATTTTGGTATGATTAGCAAAAGTATGATTTTGCTATTCAACAAATCCACAAGTCTTTTGCAGCCTCCAGTAGCTGCATCCATCTTCCTATTGAGTTTGTTACTTTTCAGATAATATTTAGAAGATTGGTTTTAGAACAGTGTCATTACAGAGTCATATTTATGTTAATGCTTGAATTAAGCCCCTTGTTAAGATTATGTATTTCCATTTAACATGTAACAAGTTAGATGTTTATGTATCAGTCACAAGTTCTAAGTCACAAGGCATCCAAACCCTGAAGCAAACTATGCCTTAGTCTCTAACCCTCCTGGCACATTTTTTTTCTTTGTCCTCCATCTGTTTCTGATTAATCTAAAAAAAATAGCAATGACATTCACATACCATTTTCAGTGCTATGTTATTTTTTTAACTACTAAAAGAAAGGCAATATTTGGGCATTATTGTGTTGTAAAACACAAGGTAGATGAGCTTTTCTTTAATGGTGTATGAGGCCAGTTATTCTCTTAAATGACAATCTATCTTGCTTTACAGGACCCAAACATATAAGATATTGGTTCAGTAAATATTTAATGAAAAACTGAATAAATCTGCGATGTCAAAGATATGGTACGACAGCAAAGACAAAAAAAAAAACACATCTGAGCTGACAAAGAGTTACAGATAAGGCATAGAAGATCATGATAAGGATGAAGAAATGTAGCTAAATACCACAAGCATTTTCAAGGATAGACTGAATCCTTTTTTTTTTTTCAAACAAAAAAAGAAAAGTCAGTACAAGATTTTTGTAACATTTCTTTCAATACAGCAAAATGGGAAAATCATTTTTACATTTCAGATTTACTTTGATTTTTCGGCTTCTCGTTCTTCTTTCATTTAATTGCTGAGCTGATTAAATAATTCACAATAAAACCAGTTTCTAGTTTTTAATATCAAAATGTGAAATTTTGGACTAATGAATTTAGTCTGCGTGACAAAAAACTAGACAATAAATCCAAGGATTTAATCAAAAAACAAGCTAGAAGTTTTGAGAAATGTGAAGAAGATTTTCTTTAAATGACGCTGATTTAAAGAAAATCTGAAAGATCAATCCACATCAGGTTTCCCTCCCTCACTAAGTGAGGGGGAGGAATGTTTTTTTTTTGTTTTTGTTTTTTATCACATATTTCTGCAAAATCTCACTGTCCTTTTAACTGCTTACTGACATTTTCAAAAAAAAAAAACAAAATTTCAAGGCCAGGTCTATTTCCAAACATCTCTGGTTCTGAAGAAAATTGCTATTGGAATGACTCCCTTTGAAAGCTGACCCAGCGAGGATCTCCGTAGGAGGAATTATCTTACCTTCGACCTTTTAAGGAATCCATCTTACAGCCCAGAGCCTCCGTGTCTGCCTGTGTTTTCGTCATACTCTGCTGCATATTGATCCCACGATGAGCAGGAGACGTGTTTACAAGCTGACCCGAGAGATGGGGAAATGAGATGTTATTTAATGAGATCAGAAAATTAGCAATCACATGGCATCTTGTTTGATTTTGAAAAACTCACCGGCACAAAAAAAAAAAAAAAAAAAAAAAAGACGTTGCTCAGAAATGTGATTAGAGTACATTTAATAAGACTGCAAACGCAATTAAATTTTTAAGTAACAAAACTAACACAAGTTCACATAGTGACTTGAATGGAAGCATAAGTTCCACTCAATTCCCAGTTTCCCCAGTAAAAGCTGCTCTCACATAATTCAGATTCTGCCGCACATTTCAACCTGCAAACAGCAGAGTGTCGTCCGAGCGGCGTCGGGCGGCTTTCAGGAGAAAGATTACTACAGATAGTGCGCTTTAAGTGACCAGCCGGCATTTCCACTTGGCTGCTCCCTCTGATGCCACCTGAACAGGATTCAGCAGGAGCCTTCAAGGTCCTCATACATAATGCATCAGGAGAAGGTCTGCTCAGTTTTCATGTCCTCCTAATTCATTCCACAAAGAGGCTGCGGTCTACCGACACACAGGGTGCCCAGCTTGGATCACAAATCAGAAATTTTCACTTTACACCTGACACTTTTTTTTCACCCCCTCCCCTCTTTAAACCAGTGCTGTCATCAGGTTGGTTTCCATTCATCTCCAGAGATCAAAATGTTACTTACAGTGCCTCAAAAAGTATTCGTTTTACTCTTTGACATTTTACATTTCTTCACGTTACAAGTATAAACCTCATTGTAATGTATTTTTATTTTACCCTCAACAGGAAGTCATGCATAAGTGTGGGGTGAAATGAGAATAATTAATGTTTTTCTTTTTATTTGAGTATAAAAATGCGACAGGTGTAACATTCATTGGTATTCAGCTTTCCGAATTCTGGAAGAAATATATTTTAAATACAATTACAACGCCAAATCTTTTACGAAAAGACAAAAAAAATTCTACAAATTGAAACGCAAACTAAAAGACTTTTGATAAACGTTTCGAACTCTAGAGTTTCAAGTTCTTTGTCTGAAGGCACAGTGTTAGACAGAATGGTGAAGAATGGCGAGCTCCTATGCATAATTTTTTTTAAACATATTTCTACTTATTCTCAGTTGGGTCAGCACACTGGCATTCTTTGATCTAAGCCGATCTGTTAGTTCTGACTAAATGCTTAGGGTCGTTATTCGGTAAGAAGATGAACCTCCACCCTAAACTCTAGAGTCTTTTACAGATCCCACTAAAAATACAAACTTTTTTTGTTCTGTGATTTTGTAGAAAAGTTCAAGGGCACTTGCAAGACACTGTATAATACAGCAAAACAATATTACTAAATAAAGTTCTAATTTCATCAGGTAAAGCCTTTGATAGAATCAACATGGCGACTTATCCACCACGATTCTCCATATTCTTTGTCTTCACAATTCAGAGACACTTAGTGATACTTATTCGTTTAATGCTCGGTGACACCGCCGTGGCCTTGGCCATCATTTTTTATCCTGCCCTCCGCAAACTCCTTTTTGTGGCCGGATTTGATGTGCAGCAATTGTCTTTTGTTTCTCTTTTGCTCACAGCATAAAATCATTCATGGAAATCAATCTGAGCCAGGCCCCATCATCTCCATGCGTTTCAAAACATAGCCTTCTGCTGACCTCAATAAATTTACCGGCGAACGTAAAACATTTCAGTTAATGCCCTCAAAGTGGCCTTTCCACAAACACAGTCCTTCTATAAACGGGGGCCACTTAAAGCTCTCTGTGTGCCTGTGTAGACAGAGACTGGTAACGTATTCACTAACGTCGCATAATAGGATTGGGGCCCATTACTTATAGCTAACGATGCCGTGTGGTTCTTACAGTTTATGGTGTTTATGGAGCAAAGTCCTGCTGCACTTTTATGTAAAAGTCAAACAATAAAAATACACACTCTGAACTGTATGCAGAGATCAAAACACTTTGTCAGGAGTTATTTCCTATTGATGTAACCCAGTGTGCTTTCTCATCTGGTGAAACGTCAAAGCAAGATGTTTTATGCAGAACCACAGCGAAGCTCACATTTGTATTTCTAAATAAAATAATCAGAACTTGTCATTCCTTCTTGGGTGTATTCATAAATTAAGAAATAAAAAAACCATCTAATGTGCATTTAGCACCAGAACTTAAGATGTATATACATTTAAAAAGACCAAAATAAAAAATAAAATCTTCATCCTAAAAATTCGTCCAAGAGGACCGAGAAATTTATAGAAAAATCCCTACAGGAAATTGTGCTAAATTTAAAAGGTTGGATTTTTTTTAGTTTAGAGCACAAGGATTCATTTATAAGATAAAATTAGTTTAGTTCAAGACAATTTAGACCAGTTTTCATTGATGCCAATATGTCCAAGAGACACTGTGAGCAAATGTACACTTAATTATTCATACCCCAGTCAGATTTAGGGTGAATGTATCTTTTAATTTTACCAGCATGCTAATTCTGAATGGAAGTAATATTCCGCTTTTAAAGTGGCCCAACCAGAGTTGCAAATTGAATCTGATAGAGAATCTGCTGCAGGAGCTAAAGATTAAAGTCTTTGAACGTCAAACACTTGAAGCTAATTCCCATTGCTAGTTCATCAAAATACCAATGAAAACCTGCAAAAAAGCAGCTCAGGAACCACAACAAAGGTCTGAAAGGATAAGATAATAAGGATTTTTCCATTGATTACAGAGAGAGGCATCAATACTATGCCTTTTCCCTTTTTTTTTTTTTTTTTACTGAGTCTCTTTATTTATCATTTTATTTTGAGTGCTTGTCTCATTTCTTGCTTCTTGGTTAAATGACAAATAATTCTAAATATAAATCTAACAGGTGTAAAAATGTTGGCTGACCTGATGTAATAAACAAGACCTATAAACATCTTCATCACCATGCGCTGACCCGTTGTGAAACTCTCTTATAAGTACCATACAATGCCTCGTATTTTAGTACAAAACAGCTGTAAATGACATATACAAGCCTTGGGTCTCTCTATTTACGTTGAATGCCTTTAATGTCTGAGCTCCGCAGCAATATTTCAGCACAATATGAATTGTGGACTCCTTCTCTGGCTTGTCATTAATTTAATCTTTTTTGTGAGGTTAATTTTATTTACTTTTTTTTCTACATGGCTCAAAGACCAAGATCTGTTTGCAAGCCTGTTTGCCTTTGCCTCCCTTTTTTGCTAACCATTGATTCAGGCCTCCTTCATTTTTTTTGTGTGACGGCTCAAGTAATTTGTAATTATTTGAGCCTTTTTGTGACGGCTCAAGTAATTACAAATTGTAAATAAATTTGTATTTTACGTTACAAAACAAAACTGCACATTCATTTCCATTAATTCATTATCTTCAACTGAGAGTGCCTTGGGCAAGAGAACCATCTTCTTCAGTGTAGTCTGAAGTAACTTCTCTTGCTTTTGGCAAATCACTTCTGCATCCACGTCTACAGTGATTAGAGTTTGCATATCCATCAGTCTTTATGTGGCAGAGCTGTCTCTTTACCTTCAATTCACCTGCAGATATTGCTTGGTTGTTGTGTTGTGTGTGTGTGTTTTT
>NW_015113041.1:61924-174311 GCF_001443285.1 Poecilia latipinna
TTTTTATTTTCTTAAATTTTCCCGCAGGTATTGTTTTTTTTTTTTGTTTTTTTTGTGTTTTTTTTTTTTTTTTTTTTTCTTGCTCTAGCAGCAGGTTATCTGATAAATGATTAGATCTGAATTTGTAATCAACTCTTGGCACACAAGCACTGAAGAAAATGGATTCTCCATTGAATCACTTGTTAGCCTTAAGCAGGACAGCTTCCTTTGAAAGGAAAACTAAGAACAAAAGAATAAGGGAGTGTGCCTGAAGTTTATAAAGAAAACAACCATAACTACACATTAGCTATAAAAATTGGCAGATAGCATAAAATGTAGTGCAATTCATTATTTTTCCAGGAGCCCTAAATAAACCCAAGAAAACAACGATTCTATTAAAAAAAAACAAGATCCTTTCAAAATCAACAACAATAAACCATATCACTAAAGCAGATTAGAATACATAAAACTGCTTTGAGTGTGCATCACAACGAAGAGGAATGATGAGCTAAAATACCGTATTTTCCGGACTGTAGAGCTCACCTCACTATAAGCTGCATCTACAAAGTTAAAAAAAAAAAAGGGAAAAAAACTGGAAATGTAATGGGCTATAAGCCGCTGCTATCTCGGCCACTCTCGGTTTCTCCAACGCCGAACCTTGGATTCGTTCATGCCGAGTTTACGTGCAGCGGCTCTATTTCCCTCCTGTACTGCCAGATCTTTAGCCCTCAACTCCATCATATAAACTTCTTGGTATTGTTTCCATGATTAGGGGAAGACATTTCTCTGTCGTGCCTGCTGCTAGCATGTGCTTGTTCTAGAATCGATGAAAATTAGCACTTTCTTCTTTGATTTACAATTTTGACTTCCAATGATTCACTTCCTGCTAAAGCGCTCCCTGGTGGTTGAAGAAAAATTCACAGAAAAGTCACACTGGGGTATAAGTCGCATGGTTCAAAGCATAGGAAAAAAAAGTAGCGGCTTATAGTCCTTAAAATATGGTACTTAGATTAAATATTTATATGCCTTGGAAAATATAAAAACACAGTGAATTAAAAAAAAAACACAAATCTAAACCATGTGTCTTTTCTATGACTTCATGTTAGTGCGTCATATAACCTGGTAAATCCGGGATTGTACTTATATTTTCTGCTCTTTTAAAGATTGCTTTCCCAATTGATGGTGTACAATGATGACTTTGTTTTGAAGTGATAATTGTGATATAATCAAACATCTGCACATCAGTGGCTTTGCTGCGCTGTTCTGAAAAGTCCGAACAACTTTTAAACTTGTACATTCTTGCATCTTGTGCTGGTCAGCAACATTCTGAAAATGCAACAAATTCTTATCTCCCGTCCAGCCATGCCATAAAATCTGCTCAGTGTGATTGATATTTATCATAGCTTATTGGAAATGAAAAGACTAGTTTTGCATATGGATATTAGGGTCAGTTGTGAGGGTGCAAATGAGCAGCTGAGGAGTTTTGAGAAAAAGAAAGAAAGGGGGGAGACAAGTGAGAAGGAGAAAGGGAGGTCTTTTGGCCACTTGTGGCCTTCACAACACAGGCACAAATCATAGAGGGACATGGCAATTGGAGTGACAGATGAACAATGCTGGCGTTTTCCAACCCCCTGTGAACAGGCTCATCCATCACAGCAAGGGAGATTAATTCATCAGCTTTTTGTCTCCTTGGGCCCCCTAATGCCACCTGATATTGCTCAAGGAGGACTTATAAATGTTTGTGGGTTTGATCTGTGCTCACTTGCCTGACACTGAATTAAAACATTACTCTCTACTCTTAGCAGTACACTGGTTTTCGCCAACAGCCTGACAGCCACTTCTGCCATAACTCTGATCGAGATGAATTTGTATGAAGTCCAAAACGCTTGCCAGAGGCATCCAACAAGACGTTAAAGCGAAGACTAAAAGAAAAGCAGAGGAGGGATTGATGGTTATAAGAGAAAATACAGACTCGCTGAAGAATTTATGGGAGTTGCATTTAATAACTGAAGGGAAACATTTAAATCATTGTGACAGAGAAAGGTACAGAGCCTTCAGGTATTACGGTCATCCGAGGCTAAAAGTTGAGCTTGACTGTTGGTTAGTGAATGTCAATAAATTATGGGGGGGAAAAAAAATTGCAGAAATTCGTCAAATGCTTCAAGTAAATTTTAAATATTGTACTTTGATCAAAAATAAGTGACCAAAGGCAGGATCAGTGTACCCATCCAGCGTGCACAGATGGCACAATAAGTGTCAATACTGACATCTAGTGGCTTTTTGATGTCATGTCTCTGATAGGCAAGAAAACAAAAAATTGTACTTTGAGAGTTTCTTTGTAAATGTATACATTGACTAAGGACAAATATTTACAGGGATTTATTAGCCAATAAATTTAAGCAGACTCAAAATTTCTGGTGTTCAAAGCTAAACGGCCATGTAACCCACTCTGCTACCGACAGAGAAACAGTTGCAGGAAAAAGTTTAGCCTCAGTTATCTGTGGCCACAGCTGGCCTCGCACTCCCAATAGGCGAGAGAGGGTATATGGGCAACAACATGAAGATGACAGCACCAACACCCTCCTCCTGGCTCTGATGCCACTGGAAGGCAGTGCGTCTTCTCCTCCCACTGTGCAACGAGTTTAAAGTTTCATAGAAGTTATACTGCTAGTGCAAGGAGAAATACACATTAAATAAAGACTCAAGTTAAATGAGACTGAAAATGTAAAAATTTGAACCATAAGAGGCTTTATTTTATATTTAGGCATAGGTCTTCTGAGGCATATAATGAATCCTGCCTCCTCTCCAGATGCAAAAGTAATAAGCTGTGCCCAGGCATCCCACAAGAGACACCAGCAATACAGCTGTTACAACAACAGTCTTCCACACTCTGGAGTCATGAACTTCATTAGAATCTGAGGGAGACAAACAAGAGTTATGCCAAGATGTCCTCAAAGCTGAGATATGCGACTTTTAGCAAAAAAGCAGCCACCTTCACCCAACAGCAGAGAAGATTCTGGAGTCGTTTGCAAATTGAAGATTTCAAGCGGCAACAGTCCATCTTCTTCTGAGGAGTTGTCAGGCAACACACTTTCATCTGGTGTAGCAGTACCGTCCATCACATTGTAATACTCTTCATTATCCAACTGAGTTATCCAGCGTCCATTAACAAAGACAAGAGAGCCTGGGCAAGATAGCACAAGCATGAAAGCATAATGCAGAAGTCAGTCACTGACTAACTAGCTACAAAACAATGTCACCTTCTTACCTGCCAGAACAGTTGACATGGCCAAATGGGCCACAAGCACAAAATAGACCATGAACATGACTGCACTGAAACCCTTGGCAATTTCCTTTGCCTTTTATTTGCACTCTGTGTCAGCACAAGTGGAATCAGCTGTGCTCTGGCTCAATGAGGACCAATAACCTCGGCTCCTGGGTCAGCTGGTTTTCTACTTCTTTGAAAAGCCCCATTTCATTGGCCTACAGATGACAGGTGATAGGTATGTATGTGCAGGTCATAACTCAAAACTAGTAAATGAATGTGTTCAGACATATGCGGATTTATATCTTAAAATTTAAATCCTGATCAAATCATTAATCAAATATTTAATAATAAACCCTAAATATTTTTTCTGGATGGCTTACTGTTATTTTGTGCATTATACCAAGAAATAGTTTAAAATGTAGCTGTGGCTACACAACAATGATAATACTGACTGTGATGAATTTGCACACAAGAATCATGATTAGAAATCTTCAAGCTGACTATAAACTGCAGTCCTGTCCATTGACTTGAATGCAGTGTTAAATAAGTATCCATCCAGACATCCATTGGCTATTACTACTCATCCTTGCAGTGTTGCAGAGTGGGGGACTGGTGCCTATCTCTAGCAGTTTTTGAGCAAGAGGCCTGGACAGGTTGCCAGTCCACCACAGAGCCACACACACCAAGGGTGAATTAGAGAATTCAAAACCATAACCACCAGTCACGTTCATGGACTGTGGATGGAAGTACCCAGAGAGAACACAGCCACAGAGAAAACATGCAAACTCCATGCAGAAAGACCCCAGGCTGGGATATTTCAGTCAGTCCATATTTTATTTCCCCACAGCCCAAAAACAACAGAATATGAAGATTGCACATGTTCATCATACAAATGAATTTAACTTTGTATGTCAGATCTGTGTCCCCACAATGTGAACAACAGCAATGAAACAAACTGTACATTTCTTTTCAGCTAAGGCTAAAAATGTGACTCAAGGTCACATTGATCAAAAAGTAAAAATTTCTAAAATACAATTTCTAAAACCTTTTAAAATCAGAAATGTTAAAATGTCATGTGAATATCGATGTGTTGCAAGGCAGGTCATCTCTTTTTGTTAGTGGCAGACATTTTAACATCATATCAGGAAAGGTCAAATAAAAATATATCAAATATTGTGGCTCAGTTTGAATTTACTGCATTTGGACTTGGACCTCTAGTTTTCCTGCTTTGATGAATTAAAATGTCTGGCAAACATACTTATGCATAAAGAACACAATGTGTGCTTAAATGTGTAAAACAATCGGCACGGTAAAGACATTTATGCTGTCAAGTCGTCCCACGACAAAGTTGTGCTAATTGCTGATGTCGACACCCAAACTTGTAGCAAAGTTTTTGCTAACCACAAATAAACGGAAATGAAAAACAAGAGGCAACATATTAAAGGGGCAGTACAATGTACATTGTGGGTATAGTGTCAATTTATAGCACAATTAAGTATAGTAAATATGTTACCTTCAGTTATAAAAATGCTATATANACCANACATGACTCAAAAGAAATTTGACTTTGCAATTTAACACCTTGAAATTGGGCCTCTGTGTCTTTAAGAAACTCCTGCTCTTTCTGATCCTCTGCCTTCAGGAAGTCACCACAATGTTTTTTCGTTAAGCCTTTAATGTCGATCTTAGGAACGGTGCACTGAGAAGTAGCTCCTATGATGAGCTCAGCAGATGTGCAGTTCCATTAGGTGTTTGCTAATTGCTGCTGACTAGTCTGGAGGGACTGAGTGGGGGAATGAGAGGGAACGGGTGCTCTGAGGTGGAAACCGCAGCTGCAAGGAGGAGCTGCGTGGAAGCGTTTTGCACACCTGATTGGCTGCTGTTGGAGATTCGAGGATGGCTCAAACGTAAATGAAAGAATCAAAGCAACACTCCAGGTATGATTTTGATGAGGGAATAACATTAGAACACAATATAAAGCTCAAAAAAGTCAATTTTACATAATACTGCCCCTTTAAACAGATGGCCTGGAGTAGCGTTCTCAGATGCCTGCAGTTCTTGTTATCAGATTTTCCTTCTTAATTTCTAAATATTTGTAAATTGAGGATATTTTTTAAATGCAGGAAACAATTCTCGCAATTTTAAACTCATCTGTACGCACAATGTTTCCCTTGCATAGCTCATTATGAATTGCAGCATCTGACTTAAAGTTTCACAATTTTGACAAACGGTATCTTAAAATGTGTTATTCATTCCTAATATCTATTCAGAGATCACTATTACCTAATGTGTGACGTACCTAATCTGTGAACTGAAAAACTAAATGTGATTTCAATGCCCAGCCTTTGGAGGTAAAGTCAAATTGCACAGTTTTGCTTTTTCATTGGCTCAGGCAGAGTATACCTACAGTAGATATAAAACTCAGTACTGTATACGGTATTACATGATCTAAAATTGCCATTTCTAAATGTAAACTGATTTTATAGTGCATAGAATCAAAGAAGCTGGAACTACTGTGTAAAGAAGGCTATCAGTGAAAGCTCATTAACCTTAAAAGAAAAAAAAAGATTGAAAAAGTGAACCAAGTAACATCTCTTAAGTGCTGCAGTTTTTTTTTTCAGTAACAGAAACCTTTATCTTCAAAAAGAAGCAAAGGAAAAACTTTGACAGTGACCTGGCTCATTGACCTACCATTGTACTACAGTGCCTTTGAATATGGCTAATTATAACACACCAAGAGTTCACTGATACAAATGCACCTTGATGTTTAGTTATTAAGTGCTGCTTCACAAGCTACAGTAAAAAATATCAGTTCTCTTTTGAAAGATGGCAACATTTGAAGTTTTCCTTGTCTTATAGAAATTTGTTATTATACCTAAGCTAAACAAGCAGGTAAAGTGAAGATGTAGTATTATTTCTATATTACTACATTCTCATTAAGATTTATTTTTGGTAATACAACCCACACTGCCCTGAGGTTAAAACTGAGCCTACTCTGGAGCAGGATTTCCCTTTAAATCACCTGACCTTATACATAAATATCCGGCTCCGTCATAAAAATTATGGTAATACAGTTATATCACTAAGCGAGTTTGAAATCTTCCACCATGACATGGTTGCTTTCCAGAGTGTCTGCATAATTGGTGCAAGTTTGCAGACTGGTGTGCTTCCAGTCTGCATGATCCTCTTTATTCGTGCTTCTTTCCATCGTTGTAGACCTTCCTAAGGCTCGAGTCCAGCAGGAAATCCACTGACCTACAGTGTGCACAGAGTAGAACATGTGATAAATAATGCATCATGTTGAACTTAAACTTACGACACAAACTGAGATGGTAAACTGAGACTCAAAGTGGCTCAAAGGTTAAGGAATTAAAATTTTTTGACTGTTTTCAGATTTAAAAATTTGATTACAGTACACCAAAAATATTAATTATATAAAATATGCATAATTAAAGTAGATGTATTAATTAAATATTCATTTAAAAAAATAACAAAAAATATATTTTTTAAATGCATCACTTTGTTCCGTATGTTGGGGAAAGTCTCATTTGGATATCACCTAACTTTTCTCCACTACATGTGACGTTTACATTTAGGATTTTCTAAAAGTACCAATAATGTTGCTGCTGGTAAAAACAGCATATTCTTGATTCAGATTTTTTTTTATATCCTCCCTGAAGAAATAAATCCTACACTGACTTAAAGTTTGATTTTTCAAAAATGTTTGCTGTGAGATGATTCTGTTGCATTGAAAGTTGACTTCAAGGGTTCTTGTTATTCATCTCAAAAAGGCTGCATATAATCATGGAGGACAGTGAAGAGTTGCTACCCGGTAAACCCAGCTTTACACTGTAGCCGTCATCTTGCTGGGGTTTGCCAGTGTGCTAAAAATAAAATATGTGTCAAGGTTAATTTGTCAAGGTAGCAGCAAGAACAGCTAAAATGACTAATCACAAGTCAAAACCTCAACTGTGAAGTCTTACTGCAATTTACACATGATCCAGATACGACCGGGACAAACACACGTCGTCTGCCAACCTGTCTATTGGAGTGATGATGAAGGGGATGGTGGAGAGCCCAATAGCTGTGGTGGTCCACTTGCGAACAGGCAGAGGCCACTTGGTGGACTTGCCCAGCAGATACAGGGACGCAGCGCACACCCGGTTAATGGTGAAGCCCGGGATGATCACAGAGGCCAGGGCCTGCCACACAAACGTGTCCACGACCGCTACTGCCACTCGTGTCGTCTTCCCTGGATTGTCTCCGTGGGCCTGGAGGGACAGATGGAGGAGCAGAGGAGGAAGCATAGAGACTCAGTGGGTGGACATAATAACTGGAGTGTTTTTTGTTTTTTTTTATTATCTGGTGGTGCATTGTATCCTTGTTTCCTGCTTTAAACTTACATAAACAGAAAATCACATTTACCTGTTTTTTTTAAGTGTAATAAAACTGAAATTGCACGCTCCACAATATATTTTAAGTGATGATTGTATTATTATTATTATTGAGGCTGTAGTTCATGTGTCTAATTTAAAGGCATGGAAAGCAATAGTTATTTTACTCTGACCAGATTTGTAAACTGTGGAAATAGAAGCTGATTTTCTTACCTACAAATTAATAATTTAAATGTCATTACTAAGCCTGTAGCAATAAGCAGTTAATCAGTGCTGATTATTAACATTTTTGAAGGACAATTTTGTTTACAGGGACTTGAAATCCATTTTGGTTGTGTGTGGTTTGAATTTCCTTTTATGTATTGTTTTTGGTTGCGTTTTATTTTTGATATTTAAAATATTACTCCATTAAAGTGTGGAGTGTTCTAAATGTCTCAAAATGTCAATATTATAATTTTTCTCAATGATTTCTGGGACAATTTATCGTCCAGCATGTTTTCTTATTGTGACAGGCCTAGCTATTACCAAATTTTCTTAATGAAAATACAATAAATAAAGGGTAATGTCTTACCACAGCTGCTTTTTTGCCTTTGTCCACTGCATCTGCGGTAACATAAGCAGTGGCCACAGCATAGCTGCCCCAAACAAAGCTCACTGGCACCAGCGCACGGAAGGCCTCCCCGACTTCATTGGCATAGCCTGGGGGAATACAAAAATAGATGCAGTTAGGAGTTTAACCTTGTTGTGTTCTCCAGATGTAAGAATAGTCTTGTTTCTGCAACCCAAGCGTCTGTTTTTAGATCTGGACACCCAACACTTGATGACATAACTGAGTTTTCTATGAGTTTTTTTTTTTTAAACCAGGAAATGGAAATGCCTAGAGATGTTAGTATTACATACTCACAGAACAACTGAACACCCACAGTCTATTTGTGATACATAAACATGTCAGCAATATTTGTATTTGATATGCAGGTCAAAGATGTACAAACGTAAGTTAAGAGACATGCAAGTACATAGTTATAATTCAAATCACATTTGGTTAATGATTTTTCCCTTATTTTTACGCAAACAAACCAAAAAACTGAAAGTCATACAAACAACTACAAGTCTTGATTTGTATAACACAACAATGTTCGAAAAAATGTGCAAATATTTCCAGATTTCTGTGTGCACAATCCTAAATATAGACATGGAGATAATTCCTTAACAGACAGGATTAGAGCTGAAAGCTAGCAGATTATGATTTTATAAGGGGGATGAACAGATTTCCATGTCAGTACATTGATACTGCCCCCCAGTAAGAGGGAGGAACTGCTGCAGTAGATGCATAAAATGCCCTTCAGACCGGATACTGCTCATGCCCTTTACTTTAAATGTTTACAGTACTAACAGAGACAAAAGTCACTGTACTGATGCTGAATTCTATCTGCAGAACAATCAGACGGGAGTCTCAATTCGACTCAGAGGAAGTATAATGTTCCTTCTTTGTAGTTATGAGTCACTGCCTAAACTTGCTGAACGACTGTGCAGAACGCCTTAATACAGAGCTAAAAAGACTATTCGAGCCTAAATATTCAGCCATTCGTTTCGTTTTACAACATCAGAGACAATTTTCTGAACAATGTAAGACACACTTTGTGTCCTCTGGTAACAAACTATCCTTCAGACGCCAGGTTTGCTACAAATATAGCTTTAAAAGAGCGGGTAGCCAACTATGCTAACTCTGCTAAAAGCTACGGTGTTCCGACAGTTACGGTGTCCTTATGTGCTCTGTTTTCTTACACAGCAAGTCACTTCAAATACATACCTAAAAAGCGGACCCATGTGTCACGATAAATGTCGACCGTTTTTTCTTCGCTTGGACCCATACTTCCCTCTACTCCATCCCCGAATGATGTCCACAAATGCACGACGCGTGACGGGATCCGACGAACTAGCAGGGTCGTGAAGGGGGCGCGGTCTTTCCCACAGCATCCGACTGGCAGTACAATAGGTTACAGAACAAAAATCCAATATATGGAGCATCAAAAGTGCCACGATTTAATAAAATCAGTGAATCAATAAGGCATTATTAATAAATGTCATAACTAAAAACAAATATAATTCATTTGCTCATTTTGTTCATGTACATTGTTATTTCCTCCTTTCATAGTTCCACTACATGAACAAGCTATTTTGTATGCATGTACAATTTCAACCATTTATTTTCATTTTAGTTCAGTATTTTTTGTCAATAATGGTTAAATTGAAAGTCATAAAAATGTTCAAATATGACAAGTAATTAAATACTGTCTGAGAACTTTACACCTCTATTTCCACTTATTTTGTTTCTGATCCCCATTTGGGCCTGCCGACTCTTAGAAATATGACACATTACGACCCCTGCTCAAACCAAAATAACTCTAAGGGACCGTCTGTTGTTATCTTTATTGAAGTTATATTTTCTTGCATATATAATACATAAATTTACCAAGTTGTGGATGAACTAAAAATTCCTGGTCAATGGAAAAAAAATGGGTACAAAATAGCCAAAGTTGCAAGCATACTGCAAAGAGTGAAACACTGGTGGTGTGCACCGATTGTGATTCACCAAGGAAGTCCCTGCACCATGCAGGTGCTTTGAACACAACATGCTGGACTTCCCATTCAAACCTATATGTGACATGAAAAGAGGTCAACAGAGTTGTAAAATACATATACAGAAAATAAAGGCAATAAATTCTATGACAGGGTTGGTCTCATGTAATATGTGATACCTAGAAACTTATATTGTATCAGTGCAAATTTATATTGTCAGTGGATAGTTATGTGCTAAACTCAGGTTGCTGTAATAGGTTGTCATGGAACTTGATCTGCTGTTTGTTTAATGTGAAACAAACATCTTGACAACCGCCATTTATTTTTTACCTATAATGATTCTGCCCTTCTGAAAAACCAAGATGTCAATAACGTCATTGTAACTGTACTAACAGATTGTTGATACTCTTAATCTAGTTAATTCGTCTATTAAACATCATGCATTTTATTTAACAAGCACTACTTAAATGTTTTATTGATGTGTTCACTGACAAATTTATTTGATAATTTATGTTTCTTTTACCAGTGCAGTGAAAAGTTAGAATTTTCCGCAATCTAAATAAAGGGCAGTTCACACTCCCAATGTTTAAAAGAATGGATTGCTTAATGTAAAATAAAGCTAGTTTCTCTAATACCGTTTGATCTATTATTTTTGAATACCTGTCAACAATTAAATATCAATTTCATAAAGATATTTCTTTAAAATATGGATATTTTTATATTGCCTGAAAGTACACAATTCAGAAAATTTACCATTGCAAACTTTTAAACAGTTGTTTGTTTCCAAGGATTCGTAGATGGAGACTGTAATTATTCATTTCTGTTTGTAAAATAATGCGACCAATTATAATCACGTATTATGACTGACAATCATATTAACCAATTAAAATGGGCCAAACAACAACACGGTGGCCCAATAGTGACGAAGCTTGCGTTCTTCGAGTTACGTGAGTTTTGACCCACCATGGCTGCCGTTAACAGTAGCAAGCTCAGCCGCTCCAAATCACAGCTGAACGTTATGTCCAGATGGAACATAATGCCGTACAAACTGCATTTAATTTTTACTTTCCTTCTTTTATTTGTAAGTCTGTGTTTTTCCGACGATGACCATGAAATGGAAGAGTTCCTGAAGCGGGAGTTTTCCCTCTCCAAGCCTTACCAAGGTATGTCATCCGTCCAGGAAAAGCGATGCAGGGGTGGGGGACAGTCTGGAGGACAGATGTTTCCAGAAGGATGCTTTCAGTAAATAAACGACACCTTTGTTAAAATGTATCGCTCGCAGCTTAACATGTACGGAAGTCTTTTTCGGACAGAATACAGCTTCCCATCTTAGATTTAGCTGTTATACTTTACTGCTGCGTTACCATACTATTATTATTCTCTCTTAATCTGTTTTGTCTCTGTCGTTATTGTGCCAGCTCTTTCTTTTTTTTGTCTTTTTTTTGGCTGACTAAGGAGACCTGCTTTGGTGTAGTCAGCTCTTTAGTAATGATTGTATCGTTTGCGGTCGCAGGTGTGGGATCTTTAGGCTCCTCCCACTGGGAGCTGATGGGGGATGCCATGGTAACCACTGACCAGGTGCGACTCACACCGGACATGCAGAGCAGACAGGGGGCAGTATGGAGCCGCATTGTGAGTAGCACAATCTATTTCTAATAATTGATTTACTGTTTTACGTGATTGATGCTAGTAGACCAGTCAGTCTCTCTCTCTTAGCTCTAATGTTAGCATAACAAATTTCTCCTATGTAGAGCAACATTTGCTTTAGAAATTAAAGCAAAACTAAAGGTTTCTTTTAATATTCTTCTGTTTGATGTCACTTTACCTTTTGCTCCGTCTTTTAGCCATGCCACTTAAAGGACTGGGAGATGCAGGTGCACTTTAAGGTTCATGGGCAAGGAAAGAAGAACCTCAATGGTGACGGTCTGGCCATTTGGTATACCAAGGAGCGCATGCAGAAAGGTGATTATGATCAGACATAATGCAATGTAGCTTTAACTCACACTATTTCTATAACACTTTACTTTGATGTGCCTCCAGGTCCTGTATTTGGAAACATGGACAACTTCACTGGCCTGGGTGTGTTTGTGGACACCTATCCCAACGAGGAGAAGTACATAGAGGTATGCTTCAGCAGTCCTGCCTAAAGTCGGGCCAGTGAACTAGCGCCTCACACTTGCAAGGTGTTGTTGCAGATTCGTGTAAAGGGGCTGTGCTTGTGTTCTTTGTGCAATCATTTGGACACAGGCGCAGAAGAAGAGATACACCCCCCGCACACAGGTAACCGGGTTCTGTGTTTAGAACATTGCAATGGAAATCCATCCTAGAGTTGCATGTCGCTCCCAAAACATTTTGGTTTGTAATATTTTTTGTTCCTGCATGGTTTGCTGTGTGGTTCACTCACTGTTTTACTCACTCTAACATTTCACAAGACATTTAAATTGTTTTATATCCAACATTAAATAAGAAACAAAGGTAACACTTTATTTGAAGGGGTGTGCATAAGACTGACATGACACTGTCATAAACATGACATAACATCTGTCATGAACAATAAGAAGTCTTTATGAATGCTTATGACAGTTGTCATAAAGTGTCATTCGGTAAATAATGACACTTTGCAAAGTTGCTTTAAAAGTCCATTAAAAGTGCTGACTTTGCATGATTTAGTAAATTATGATAATTTAATGCAAAGTTGGCATTTTTAATGGACTTTCAATGCAACTTTTAGAGCAACTTTGCTGCATCAAGAGAAATAAAAAGAAAGTAATAAAAAGAAAAGATAGAAACATTAAAAACATCAAAAAGAGATAAAGTCCAGTCATCTTTAATGGAGAGCAACTTTGAGAAATCAAGTCTGGGCCTTTATAAATTTGCTTCAATCAAAACTATTTCATAGTAGTTGTGTTTGTATGTTTAAGGTTGTTGTTTTGCTGGGAGGTGAATCTTCATCCCAGTCTCAAGTATTTTGCAACCTCTAGCAGCTTTTTTTTAATGATTTATTATTTTTTCAGTGTGATGTTACAAAAGTAACAGTTTGGTCTCATCTAGCCAGAGCATCTTTGACATGTTTGTCCTGCTCCTACTTTCATTCAGCTTTCAGAAAAGGTCAGCAGAGTAGAGTGCTTGACAGATTTTCCTCTCTTGAGCTTTTAATATGTAAAAAAAAACAACTTTACTTTTCCTTTCATTTCACAAAGACACACCACTTTATCTTGGATTATCACATAAAACCTAAAAAAAAAAGTTGTATGAAAGTTTATTTTCATACAATAAACAATTTGTAAGCGGGGTGTAAATACTTTTTCTCAGCCCTGCACATTTATGTTTTAACATGTGAGATGTGCATTGGGTTTATGCCATTTTAAAAAGGTCTTTACTGAAATGAGCATCTAGATGGCAGCACATACTTATTTAGTAGCAAGAAAAACAAGACCATCACAGATTCAGTTTTAGATATTTTTTCATTCTGAAAAGGAAATGAGATAAGAAAAGACTACATCCTGGGTACATTTTTTTATTTTATTATTATCACTATTATTAATATCCTGACTTATCTATATAGGGATTGCTTTCCCAAACATTGATTCTGTGAAATGTTTCAGAGCTCCTATTGTGATTTCCACTGTGAAATTGTGTCTGTTTTTCATACAGATACAAGCAACATCACTGCTAATGATGACTTTAGAAACTTTTGTGGCATTATTTTCCGTATTTCTGACCTTGTTGTTAATTCATCTTCATATTATGGTTATATGCCATGTTAAGCATTTTGTCAAATGAAGTATTTAGTACTAAGTATTTAGGTGTTTCCTAATCTTTAAACATTTTGTCAGCATTAACACAAAAATAAATAAATTAATAATAATAATAATTAAAATTTTTGTTTTTAACTTTTTTTTTGTCTTTGTGCTACTTTCATTCATATAAAACCTTAAAAAAATAGCTGATTCACAAATGATTGTTGCACTTTTTTATGTTTTTGCTCATATCTTATGATGCATCTCAGCATTTTATTTTGTTTTTGCTATCATGATGGTATTGTGACCAGAAATCATTGTTTGTCAAAATGTGAGTGCATGACTGGAGTCAACTTGCATGACCCCATTAAAAAAAAAAAAAAAAACACTACTCACTAAAATAAAAATGAATATTTGAATTTCATGTGGAAAATGAAAAAAATGTGTACTGAAAGTGGAGCATGCTTTATATCCTACCCACAACTTTTCAAAGTTCTGGCTGAATCATCTGATCTGATTCAAATAGTAAACTCATCCCATTCGTCGGGTTTTTTTTTTTTCTCCCAGGTTTTAAAACAGCAGTTATCAAACCATTGATTAAAAAAAGAAAAATATGGACAAATCACTACTGCAGAATTACAGGCCAACCTTCCATTCATCAAAATTATTGAAAAAGCCGTTTCATCAGTTAAATAGCTTCCTAAGAGCAACCAACTTTTTGAGTCGTATACGTCCTCAAAGCGATCAGCATCGACATCTTTTGATGAGAGATGAGTTTAAATCAGATTCTCCTGAAGTACCTTTGTCGTCTCTCTCCTCCCCCTCTTCGACCACAAGAGGATCTTCCCGTTCGTTATTGCCATGGTGGGGAACGGCACCATTAGTTACGACCACGAGCGGGACGGTCGCCCCACCGAACTCGGTGGCTGCAACGCCATGGTGCGCAACCAAAAGCACGACACGTTCCTCTTCATTCGATATATCCGCCGCAGGCTCACGGTGAGAAACCGCCGACAAGGAGACACGGCTAAAGAACGCCTACGCCAGAAATTAAAAATGCGTTTGTTTGGCTGCAATCTGTGGGGCAGGTGATGATAGACATCGATGGTCAGCATGAGTGGAGGGACTGTCTGGACATACCTGGAGTGAGGCTGCCTCTGGGATATTATTTTGGAGCTTCAGCGATCACCGGAGATCTGTCGGGTAAATCATTGAACAGCACTGAAAATGTTATCAGCCACTGCAAATTGTTCTGCTTCATTTAAACAGAGATTCATCCAGTTAATCTGTAAAAATACACACACAGACCAAAACAGAAGGAAGGTTTTGGCTCATCTTTTCTCGTTAAATAATTTTTGGAAGACTCAAAATCTAAAACAGACTATTTATGTTTTGTTTTTCTAAACTTGATAGATAACCATGACATCATTTCCCTCAAACTTTACCAACTGACGGTGCTGCGGAGTAAAAAGGAGGAAGAGGAGGAGGAGCAGGATGTAGTAACTATCCCCAGCGTGGACAACATGGAGCTCCTCAGATGTGAGACATGCGGACAAAAAAACCCAAATAAAACATTTGTTCCATCACATTTAGATCATTTAATATCCTCTCTCTCTCTGTCATATTGACTTTGTTGTTTTTTCTCTTCTCCGCAGTGAGTCAGAATGAAGAAGGGATGAGTGGATTAGCCATTTTCTTCACTGTGCTCTTCTCCATGCTGGGATGCATCTTCCTCATCGTCATCGGCATGGTGGTCTACAGCCACTGGAACGAGAGCCGGCGTAAGCGTTTCTACTGAGGAACGCCGCAAAGGGCTCAGGGATTATGATGACTACTGTGGGCCACCGACCCAGCTGAGATCAGATGGGAAGTAAGACGCTGCCACTGAGCGGCGGAGCAGCGCAGGTTTTTATACCCAGTTTGACAGGAGGAAGGAGGAGGACAGGTTTTCCCTGCAACCGAAGCCATTTTTCCAGCAGTGGTTCTGAACCAGCTGGAGGGATTTACATTTTTCACCTCTGGTAGTTCTTCTAAGTAGCTATGTTCACTACACATACTCATAAGTTCCTTAGATGTAATAATGTTGTCCAGATGACTGCCTAAATTAACTTCTCAATATTTCAACCATGTTAAAAGTGTGAATTTTAAAATGCATGTCGGTCTTCCCTGGGCTGCACAATACACTGCAAATCTATTGTTATCCCAACATCTCTGTCTGGACTAGAGAGAACTGCCTGGACTGCAATAAATGCTAGGTAGTAACTGAAGTACGATACATGAAGCCTCTATACGTTTTGTAACACAAGTTGTTTTATTTAGCATGAAAAGTTTCAGAAGACGGCAAAGTCAGAAGCAGCTTTTTCAATGAAACGTTTTTGAGATGGAAATAATGAATACATTTTGTCCAGAAGCTGGAAGGGTTTGCTCATTATCTGTGGTATACGTTTATTACTGTAATTTTATTTTTGTATGTCTTATTCATATCTTTATTGCGTCATTCACCACTGCCATCGAATTTCACGTTTTCCTTACATCATGCAGCCGTATTCTTTCCCCAACCCGAAAGGTAAATAAATGAAACATTTTAAAATTTGGTCATTCAGTTGACATTTTTAGCACTGCATTTGATTATGAGCTTGAGAAAGATGTTCAACTTTAATTATTTATACAGTTGATTTATTATTTAATTTACTCCAAAGCTTCTTGCTGCACTTTATGAAAAAGACAAAAAAGTTTAAGAGAAATACTATGTAAGATCCGTCCATTTATACTTTACATTAGTGTAGTTATTTTGAACTTGTTTAATTCATCTAATATAATTTAAATTGAATCTAGTTCGGGTTCTTCCAGCTGTTATGAGGCACAAAAGGTTGAATTGATGTTGAAAGTTTGGTTTGATAAAGAATAACATTATGAGAGAACTTTTAAGTTACCATATTTTCAGTTTAAGAAAAATGAGGTGGACTTGTATGCTATCGGTGCATTTTGTGTGGGAGGAAAAACGCATGACGGCCAAATAGGTTATTTTTATGACAAACTGAGATGGTTTGCAAACTAGTGTAACAGTTTTGTTTTTTTATCATTATCTGGATAAATTTAGTAGTGCCTTCCCTGAATTTTGTCTGGAAGGTAACATTGTATATAAATCTCAAATTTTAAGTAACACATTTTTCATGTTGCATTAATGGATACTCTGTTTCTTGATCTTAGCTTAGGAAGGGATTCTGGACCCAATTTCAGCGTTTTCTACTTGTTTATTGATGTAACTTTGGTTCTGGTCAGGATTTTTAACAAAACTGCCTCCCTTCTTACCTTGTACTATCGCATGGTAACGTGTGCTAAAAGCTTAAGCTGTTCCATGGGCACTTAGCGATCCATGTACTGGATCGCTAAGTTTAATTTTCTCCGTCTCATATGTGACAGTTTTCTTCTTGTGTCTGTTGAAGCTCCTTCCTATTAGAACCCCTGACTGTTTTTAATTCAATGCTGATTTAGCAAATATCTTGATGCAGAATTCTAACCTGTTTACAATATTTTTCATGGCATCCATTTATGCTTAAATTCATCACCCTCCAAATTCACAATCTTTTCATGAAATGGTGCATGAGGCCAACCCATATGCATTCACATTTAAAGAGAATCTTAACTTAAAAACATGCTGAAGTACCAAATCTAAGGTTTGCATGCATTTTTCTTAAAATGCAAAAACTGTGCATTTCAAAAAAAAAAGGAAGTTTTTGTTTTATTTTATTTTGAAAGGTGATATCAAGATTTTGTTAAATGATTATATTCTGCTTGTTTAGGAGACCGTGCTGCTTTGCATTCTCGAAGCAACACAATCTCCTCTCAGTGCTTTTTAGAGCCAGAAAATGTCAGTTTTTCAGCTTGTATGTCGTCCAGACTGCTGTTTACGTTTTGAGTAAAACTCATTTTAAAATGTTCATATGTGTTGAAGGCAAATAATTTATTGTTGGATGTGATAAAAGATATGAAGATATTTTATCTCTACTGGCTTCCACCAGTGCAGAGTTTGAACACGACTAGCCTGGGTTTTTAGGCATTTACGAGATAATGTGGGAGAATTTAACTTTAAATATATTTATTAAAGATATTTTTTTTCCTGTGAGAGGCTTGAGATTTGTTAAGAATGTAAGCAACATAGCTGCTACAGACGGTCTTTCTTTTTCCTTACACTAAAATGACCTTTTGTTTGTCGTTTCTTTTGTTATGAGTACAAACATGTCTCTTGTCTGTGTTGCATATCTTTGCTGTCAGCACATACAGGTCTGACGCAACAGGCTGGTGTTGATGCACATCATCTTTATGCTTCATATTTGTTTGATTCTTTTTTGTAAGATGACTAGCATATTATTTCCCATGACACTCATTTGCATTCTGTGTTTTTTTTTCTTTAAATAAAATGTGTCTTATCTACAGTTCAATATAACAAATCAATTCTGCTTTTTTAGTCCCAAGTATTTCACTTTGGCATTTTGTAGGACAAAAATATATTTGCAAATGTCCACTTTATTGTTTTAGTATCTTTAAAATAAGTATATTTTGTTAATAGCACAAGCACTATTTCACAAAATTAAAAAAAGTACCTTTGATTACATTAAATCAGGGAGGGAACTGTTATTTCTTTTCATATTGTCAGTAAACAGTATCAAAGTATAAATATGCCACATATTTGTTTCAGAAATTTTCAATATATAATTATAAATCTGAGAATTTGTGTCCATATATCACTATTTATATTTCTTTTCTTTTCATGGTTCTGTGTTGCAGGACATCACATTTTGTCAATTAGTCTGACCATAAAGTCAGTGGGTGTAGCCACACTGCTGTAAACAAGGCGATTGGTTGAGATACTACACAGGTTAGCCAATCAGATGTCTGGGTCTGCTTGGGGTATTTTTGAGTTGCAGTGCATAGATTACAGTAAAACCAGAGTTTGTAGTTAAATTTAGAGGATTTAAAATCAAGAAAAACAGACAATCAGCAGAGCGCCAATGTTTGTTTTATTAAAAAAATAAAATACAAACGATGACCCAGACAGTACACAGTAGACTTGTAACCAAAAACCAAAGCAATTTCATCTCAGTCATTGCTCTCTTTTTTTTTTTTCTTGTATTCCACTTTACTCAATTTGGCTTCTTCAAAAGTTACCAGCACAACAATGTAGAAAGAGTGGATTTTCCATAGATGGCTGCTTCCCTTTCAGATTTACATGTTTCTCATTTTTGGCAAAAACAGAAGAAAAAAAACCCCATCCTAACCACAGCACCTCCTTGTGTTTGGTATTACCTATGGTTTAGAAGAAGGAAAAAAAAACATAATTTGTAGGTTTTTGTAGAAAAAATCCCACTGACAACCTAGATAATATTTCTTTCGGCTAAATGTTGAGGACTCATTTTGAATGGCCCTTTAGCCTAAAATCTGCTGGTTTAATGTAAGCCAACTGTGTTCCATGGTGAGGTCTTTCATGTGTATATTATAGAAAAATCATGGTGCTGTATTGAGAGGATTAAAGGCAACGGTTAAATATTCTCTGTAAGTTCATAAAGACGGAAAAACGAGAAGAAAGCTGCTCTGAACGGCAGCAGCAAAAAGAACATTTTCAACATTTCTCTTTGAGCATGCGCAGCTTTGACATGTGGTTTATCCAGAGTTTATCCATGAGTCAAGAGTGGAAAGTTATTGGGCAGCAGATACAACAAACGGCCAAAAAAATAAAAATAAAAGAAGGGTACGAAACATACGCTTTTTAACTAAAACCCCTCGGCATACAGAAGCTTACAGAGTTACCGTGACATTGCAGTAGCATTACAAGTACATTATTTTTAAAATACATACACATAGACTGATCGATTACAGTACAGCGCAGTGCCACGAGTGCTGACAGTCATATTGCTCGTACTGGTGCCCATGGACATCTGACGGAGAAAGGGGGTTGCAGCATATAACAGTAGGTTTATGTTTTTTTTTTTTGCATAGCCTAGTTGAGTAAAGTTCACAGAGATGCGTGATGTAGGAGGGCGGGAGAGGGGGGGAGGGGAGGGGGAGCGAACATCAAAACACGTGACAATCATGTAACGTTTCCTTTGGCTTTTTGAGAGACGGTGATCTGAAATCTGTTGTCGCTCTGCTTTTTCCACGATAATAACCCTGAGAGTGAAACTGAACAGACCACGGTCGGGGCGACCTCTTGGGCACGACCCGTGGACGACCTGCGAAGCGTGGAAATGACGAAGGCCTTTTGCAGATCTGCGTGGGTGGATGTGCCCCTTTTTTTTTTTTTTCGTCGGGAAGGTGGCGCAAACGGAGGCAAACAAGCAAATGCAGTTTCTGAGGGTGGAGTCACAGTCCACCGGTGACGCTCCACACACATCCACGCATGCAGACGGTTACGTGTGTTTTCAGTGTGAACATAACGTGTGAGGAGAGACCATCACGCACCTCTGTTAAGGTTGACAAAACAAGAAGGCAAGGACAAAGCCTAAAATAAAGAACAAACACACACACACACACACAAGTTCATATACAACAGGTTAATATATAAATATGAGCTCCACCACATTGGAAAACAACCAAAGTTCACTTTACGCATCTGTGTTCAGATAGTGGATCACTGTAACTGTGGTTTGAGAAAAATTAAAAATAAAAGAACAAAACCGATTAATCGCTCAGTAGAGCATACGTCTGATGACAATTTATGATTAATATTTAGCCCTTAGTCTCGGGAAATGTGTAAAAATAAAGGAGGGATTTACAAAAGAGCCCCTAACCTCACTGCCCTCCACTGCTGTAACTGGTATTAAATGTGTACATGTACAACTTGCCTTGTATCCATAGCTCTTGAAGCTTTCCATGTTTTGTCGCATAGCAACCACAAACCTCAAGGTACCTTATGCTTTATGACAGACCAACACAAAGTAGTGCATAACTGTGAAGTGAAAGGAGGACTTCAAATTATTTTATATATTTTTTTTTCTTACAAACAAAAGATTTGAAAAACGTGAGGTATCCATATGCATTTTCTCCGATACCTCTAATCAAGGGTACAACCAATGACCTTCTGAAATCACATCCTTTTGTAAACAGAGTCAACCTGAGTATAATTTCACCAAAGGCTTCAGAACCTGGTTCTATGAGGAGCCAGCCGTGCAGGAGATGCAGCGGTCATGTGGAAGGAGAGGTTCTGGTCCGGTGGGACCAGAATGGTGGAAAACAAACGACGCAGCGATCTGAACGTGCCGTTCCCACTGCCAAACAAGGTGGTGGCAGCGTCATAGTGTGGGGATGCTTTGGGCCAGTGAGGCAGTTCAGGGGGAAATTCACCTTCCAGCAAGACGACACTAAAGATCTGGCGAGAGCTCCGGTGGAATGGTTTAGGTCACAGCATATTCATGTGACAGAATGGTCCAGTTAAAGTCTGGGCAAAAAACAACAACAAACGAATAAAAATCACTACTTAATCCGCAAAGAATCGGTGAAAAAAAAGTCTCTAGATATTAGACACCCATACATGTTTTTCCTTCGGATTATGCACAATTTCGTATTGGTCTGTGATATAAAACACCACAATACGATTTATGGTTGTTGGATGAAAGAGGATGGAAAACTTCAGCAGATGTGAATATTTTTGCAAGGCACTGTGAACAACGGTGAGTCATTTCCAAAAAATAAAATAAAATTAAAATAAAAAAATAAAACAGTAACAGCAACAATCTTGCTTCCTCGTGCTTCAATCTAAAGCACAGAAAAGCAAAAAACAAAACTGAGCACAACAAATCTGGTGTGAACACATCTCATCAGTGCCACAGCTATAATTACACACAGTATTTTTTTAAATTCAACAACCACTTCTCAGCAACAAAACCACTTCAGTTCGGTGGCTTTTAAATGTACGCCACATCCTCTAAGCAAAGAGCCTGCGAACGTTTCCAGAACGAGATTAAATGCTACTTTCTACTGACACAACAGTGCTCCTTTGCTCTCTAATACAACCATGCTTGCACAAATATTACGATTTATAAAAAAAAAAAAAAAAGACGACTACATCTACTCTAATAAGGCAGTATTACACCAGTTTCCACATACAGAGGTTATATATATTATCTGTGCAGCTCTAATCAAGACATCGGCTCTATAGAAATGCAACAAGGCAGCTTAAGGTATGCTGTCAAGAAAAAAATAAAATAAAACACTGTTTATGAAATCTGCTTAGGGGTGTGCAGGCATGCTCACATTGCAACCACTCCTCTGCAAAGGTCATGTCAGAATGGCTTCACGTTCAAGCACCTGTTAGGTGACGCAGCACTATCGCAACAAAAGGAACGGGAACATTTTGATAGTTTCAGCCCGCGGTGCGTGGTGTGCATCGTTCTGTCCCGACACGTTCTGCCGTGTTCCTCTGCTACATTCTAGCCGCAGCAGCACTCTAACCTAACCAACTACAACCTAGAGAAAAAAAAAAAAAGCTGCTGCAGGCCAATGAAGAGAGGAAACATTTTCATTCTGATGTGCAGAAAGAAAATGACTTTATGTGTTTTGTGTGGAACTAATAAGAGAACTTTTTTTTTTCTCAAGCAACACTGAAGTGTTTGAGTTCCTCCTCGTTATGAAGCCATGGTGTAAACTTCTTGTACAAAAGTCGGACTGGTGTTGTCTGATTCAGGCACTGAACCCATTTAAAAAAACCCCAAACAAATAGGCATGGACCAGCTATCGAGATCAAGGCTCAAGTTTTGTGCAGCTTTTCCAATCGTATTGTGATCAATTAAAACCCCTCCCCCACTTGTTGCTGCACACTGCTTTTCAGTTGGTAAGGAAAGAGCTGCTATGCTTTTTCACTTCTAAACTTAGCAGGTGTTTTTTTTTTTGGGTGTGTGTAAATATTCTTAAAACATTATATACACCATGATAATCTCCTAGCCGCCCATGCCCGGTTGGAATATTAAAGCCACTGATATTGCCAAAGAAGCAGCTTTAGAGCATTGCATTGTGGGTGCATGCGTGCACTTATCCTGTGAGGTGACCTGAGTTTTTACACACAATCAGAGCCGATGTATAAAAAGCTTGATCTTTTTTTTCTTTTTTCCCAAACTTCATTCTTTTAAGGTTTATTTCCTGACAATAACTTGAAGAATGTCAGAGTAGGAACTTCATTACGCCGCGGCTTTCCCCATCTGTCGCATGTTTTTTTTTTTTTTTGGGTAATATTCCAAGCGGACAAACTACAGTTCGGGAAAACAAGCCGCATGCATTAGTGCGGAACATGCAGTTCATTGCAAGCATTTCTGTGGTCGTGCCAAGACCAAATCGACTGCCGAGCAGAGCTTGCAACCATCTCAGCTTGCTAATGTACTGGCCCTCTGCTGCCAGTGGAAAAATGCCACTGCAAATCCCTCACACGGACAGCAGCTCTAGAAAGAACAGAAACCCACGACAGCACCAGCTACCTAGTTAGCACTCATCAAGAAAACTACATCAAGACATCGAAAAAGGAATCGCTCCACCGCTTTACCCCTAAAAATATTTAAACTGAGTTCCTCGGCCACCGCAGGGTAAGACCGTTGGACGTGATGAGCAGAGCAAGTATTAAAAATGACGGAATATGCTAATTCACTCGAATATAAAACACCAAGTCATGCCACGTGCAAAAAGAAAAAAACAAAACAAAACAAAAAAAAACATCAAAATCAGTGCTTTGAATTTTTACCTCACCGATCTCAAAAGCATATCTCATAATTTCGTCACTGCACTGTCAGCCGTACACAACCGCATCCAGGAAATCCGCTGCAAGGAATCAGGACACCTGTGGCATTTACTAAAGCAGAGCTGGTTATGTGATGAAAAAGCAAAGAATCAAAGAGCAACTACATCCTTCAGTACTGACATAAAAAAAAACAACAACATGCTGAGTGATAAAAATTCCCTCAGCGCTAACAAGTTAAATAAACATAGAGCTCCCCTCAAGACCTTTTTTTGACTAAAGACCTGCCCATGTTAGTACAAGGGATTTACTGCAGCTGGGAACTGAAGTAGGGGAAGATCGCATGCATACATGCATACAATCAATAAATCACTACAATGCCGAGCACCACTTTCATCATTCTAATTAGATACTAAGCAGCCCTGGTGACAACATTATGATATCAAAAGAGAAGAAAGAAAGAAAGAAAAAAAAACAGCGTGACATTTAAAACACAAGAAGCGGACCTCTTCTCCGCTCAAGTGTTTTCAGCCCCTCCGCCCCAACATGGGCGGCGATGACCTCATAGATGACATCACTGTGCAGCTGTGGCCTAGATTTCACAGCAAGCACTCAGTACTTAAACGCATTAAACGGCTTTGGGAAGAAGAAAAAAAAAAAACCCAACATAATCTGATTCTAATTTTTGTAAGATCAAGCTGATTGCTGAAAATGTTTGTTCTTCCCTCAAACGTGTTCAGTCTTGGGGGAGGCCCGAGAAACGTCGCTTTGCCGTGTTTTGCGGCACGCTTCAAGCCTCAGTTGGGAGGGCAGGGCGGAAATGTTCTGACCTACGAGGGCTTTGGAACAGAAACGTGAAAGCAGCGCTGCAGGTGGCGGCGAGAGAAACGGTCACTTCTGCCTTCAGTCCAAAATGGCCGCTTCCTTTCTTTTTCGCCACTCAGTGACGTTCTCACGCCGAACAGAAGGTAGAAATATACCCGACAGAGAAGCAGAACGTTTGCTGGATCTTCCCCTCCAGCCCCCCGCTAAGAGAAGTATAGGGAATAAGCCGTGCTTTGCCCACATCGTTATTGTATCAATCCTAAACAAAAGCCAGAACTGATTAGTTATCATCATCATTTCGCAAATATTAGTTCAGGGAAATAAAGCGTAGCCATTCCCCCCCGTGCCAATGACGATGGCGATAGTTATGGCCCTGTGTGAAGCTGGAAGCTGCATTAGTTTGCTAGTTGTTGATGCTGTGGATCACACCATGTGGTCTCCAGTGCTGGTGTTGGCGGACTGGCCGGGCAGCTCCGAGGCGCACTCCTTCTGCCTGAAGGTCTCCTGCGGGCGTCCGGAGCAGCAGTCCCTGCCGGCACCTTTGCACATCCTGTTTTCCTCGTCGCATTCCTCCTCCGGCCCCGAGCCCTCGTCCACGTCCAGCTGGCAAACGCACACCTCAATCCCCGAGTCGCCGGTCACGTGCCGGCGTCGGGTTAGGAGCTCGTCGTCCTCCTCATCTTCCCCCTCCTCCGCTGCCGCCGCCGCCCCAGACGGCAAAACATCTACGCTCTCCTCTCCCCGGCTCTGTGGTTGGTCAGCTTGTGACATTGCCCCCTCGTCTGACGAGACGCCCGATGCCTGACAGTGTGCCGCTGGCTCTGCGTCAGGGAACATCCGTGGTACGGAGACGGAAACCGTCTGGCCTATTTGAGGGGCGGCAGCCGGAGCTGACTCGGGAGGGTTTTCAGAGTACGGGGGAGGCGGGGTCGGGGGGTGACCCACGACTTCTTCGTAGTCGGGAAGCTTGCAGTCATTCCAGAACCCTGAGGATCATAAAACAAGAAGCTGTAGGAGTTTAGTCCTTCACTACGTTGGTCAAAAGAAGAGGAATTAAAAAGGAAAAGGATATAAATTGATCTGAGCTAGCCTCCTATAAAAGCAATAAATAAAGAAAAGGACAAATAAATCTAACTTTTGATAGTTTTTCAAAGCATAGGCACAGTTTTAAAAGCACATTTTAGCAAGAAAGTATTTGTAACCACATCTCCCTTTAAAACTGGAAGTGAGTATATATATATATATATATATATATATATATATATATAGATAGATAACGACAGGCATTTTGTCAATAACATTGACAAAATGATCTAATTACAATTTCATAGGGAAATTATACATTTTTTTTTTCCAGCAGCTGGATGTACTGGTCATTTTTCTAGGGTTTATGCTTCACATGAATGCCAAGCAAAGAGACATTAATAATGCTTGCTCATTTGTTTTGTTTTTGCATCTATTGTTTGTTTTGCAAATTTTGCACCTTTACCTATGTCCTGGTCAAACATCAGTTGCTTTTCAGGTTAAAGCTGGTTGCAGATAATTCCTTTTCAAATCTACTGAAATTTTCCGTCATAATGCATTTGCAGATTTTTGTTTTCTTTTACTGCAGCAAAGTGCATTCCCTCAGGTTGTGTTCAGCAAAGAGTTCAACGCGCCCCTCCCCCATCAGGTCCAGTGCGTCAGTCGGCTGTTTACGACAGCCAAAGATGGTGGTGATCCCTGTGAATTTCCCCACACCGATGGGGGAAAGAAATTTAGTTACCCAAGATTGCTCACGTAGCAAAACAAACAAAAACAAAAAAGATGAAGGGTCTGGCTTTGTAACTTAATTGGTTAATACTTTAATAGAGTGCCACTCATCACTTTCAGAAAAAATGCTGCTTTGACTTGTTTGTAGCAAGATGCAAAGAACACTGTGCAAGAAATAACTCAATTACGGCTTACCAACAGAGCAACAACAAGAGCATTATAAGTGTTTGAGGTTTTCATTAAACTTATTGTGGATACTATTACAATCTGATAAAGCGGTGTTTTTTTAAAAGATGAGTTGTCTCCATTTTTACTGGACGACGGACGGAAGGCCTGCTAGACATCGAGAGTGTCTCTGTGTGAGTCACTGTCTACCTATGCACGCAGGTTGGAGTTGTGTTGTCATTCTTGACTTGAAATCAAGCTTGCTCGCTATGGGTTTTTACACCCCGACAAACGGGAAGCTTGTCCAACTGCCACTTGTGATATTATTGGACATGATATCCTTTTTGCTGCCAAGGCCTAGAGTGACCACTGACATTAAGGCGACGTCTCTGCTGCTGGCCAGTCACTGCTGCAGTTTCAGCTCAGCCACAAGTCTTCAAAACACAAAGATTTGCAGTCGAGTGCGACAAGACCGGGATAAATATCAGGTTTTGGCTCAGGAAAAATCAAGAGAAAACGACGACCTCTGGTATCGGAACTGATAAAAGTATGTCGAGATACGGGAATTAAGGTGTAGTCAAAGTAGAGTACATCAGGAAAGTTTGTCACGAAAGAGATTTAATATTACTTGACTACAAGTCTGTATCTCATGATCTGTGTTCAGTATACAGAGGTAAATGTGAAAGAAGATCTTTTGGCAAAGAAAAAAAAATCAACAGACGCATACACTGAAACAGAAATAATAAGCACATTAATTGTGAGATATAAACTTTGGGCATGTGAGGCAACAAAAAACTGAAATTACAATAATTCCTTGCAAAAGTATTAACAGCCTTTCAACTTTTTGATATTTTTGTCATCCTTCAACCACAAAATTCAGTGTATTCATTAGGACTTTTTGCAAAAACCAACATGCAGTGTATAATTGTAAAGTGGAAGGAAAATTATATGATTTTGTTTTTATTCAAGGTGAGGTTGATGTGTTTAGGGTTCTGTACGGTGTTAGTGTTAGCCTCGCCTCACACACCTTGTATTTTGCATATTATTAAAATTAAAATTTTGATCTTATCTACACTGTGTTCCTTTTCGAGGCTTGAAGCAAACATTAAGCATCGTGTAGGGTTGAAAATCTGAAAAGTAACAAATACAAATACATTCCACACTTTTCTGATCTTTATTTGTAACAAGTGTGGAATACCATGCCATATGGTTTTCTTCCACGTACAGTTATGCACTGCTTTGTGTTGTTCTACCATAGATATTCACAAAAGAATTCAATTCAATTACGTTTGCAGTTGTAACATGACAAAATGTGGAAAAACTTAGAAGGGGTGTGCAGTATTTACTTTTGCAAGGCAGCGTGTTTGACACAAACATTCTAAACCACAAATAAATCACAATCTTACTTAAATTGAGAGGTGGCGGTGTAATGAAGGAGCTGGAAGCACCCTGATAGGCCATTAGGCTGATCTCACGTTGCCGTTGCTCCTGTTGTAGACGCATTTTAACTCTCCGGTGTCGGTAGGCACAACAGCAACTGAGCATTATGATTAGAGTCCATACCAACCAGAACCCTGAGGGAAGAAGCAGTCTCAGTTTAATCTTAGCACCGCTACCGTACAGGGTTATGCATAGCTAAAACAACTAATGAGGAGTAAAACATCTTTAATTTTACTGTAAGAAATTAAAGAGAGGGAACTGAAATCAATTTAAAACACCCCTTATTTTTTTCTTTTGTTAGAAATTTAAAATGTCATTTTTTTAATAATGGCACAGGCACAAAGCATAGAAACTCCTAGATTTTTATTATAACTTTTTTTTTTTTTTTCACATCTATCCAAAGTTGAAAAAAGATCAGGTGAGACGTAATAATTTTATTAACTTTTCCGGACCGTCCAGGAAAGCAATCCTTGTAATACGATATAATGTAAATGTGTTCTCAATTCTTTTTAGATTAATTTAATTTTATAAATGTACTTTAACCTTCCTGGGGTGTCTGGCTTTAAATGTGGATCATACCAAAAACTAAATATGTGAAGATAAAGGAGTGAAAAAATAGAAAGATGAAAGATGGACTTTCATCTTCTGAATGAACAGAATGATAATGGATTGATAGTTAGCCAATATAATGTAAGGATAGATAGTGAAAAAAAAGAGTGCATGTGAAGTAATGGAGATTAATAAAGGTGCAATCAAGGACAATGAATAGACTGATGGATGGTTTGAACAAGCAGGACTACTTTCAGAAAATGGGATATAGAGAAATTTCTGGAAATACAAATATTTTTCCATACTTGTCCAGACCTTAAAAACACTAAACTCCATACTTTTTCAGACTGAAAAGGAACCTTGAAAGCGCCTGATTCAATCACAAAGCAGGTTCTATATTCAATGTAATAGTCCCTCCAGAGAACCAACATTGGCAAAAAAAAACGTGTATTCTTTTTTATCATTTAGTAGTCACACATTAAAAAGTGTGCGCACACTACACATTTGTACTTACACCATAGTTCGTAGTAGTACGTGCAGCATTCTGTCTCCCCACAGCAGTAACCCATCTCACAGCGGTACTGTTCATTATTTACCCCCGAACAAAACTCCTTTCCCTTCAGTACACAGGAGGAAGACAGTAAATATCCGAGCAGAAAAGTAAACAAATACAAGGCCAGCAAGCTTGTCCTTTCTAGTTGTCACTTCAATGTCACTTTCTATAAAGTTGGACATGTCTGTCAAATGTACATTTAAGTATTTGAAATGTACTTTCTTGTGGTAAATCCAAAAATGCTAACACTTTCGCCAGCAGGTTGTTAAATAAAAGTCACAGCTAAACCATGAAAAAAAATGCTATTTAAAATTGCAAATAAATTGAGTGACATTAGTTTCGTTTAGCTAAAGGCCAAATTAATACATAATAGTTGCTTTAAAAAGGCCCGAGGGTTAAAATATTTTAGTCTGGCTTTATTTTTTTATGCTCATAAGATTTTTAGAAAATACGCGATAACGAAATTCCTTCACTGTCACAACTATTGTTTAACTATACATAGATGTTTCAAATATATTTATATTGTAGAGTACCTTTGAATGAGGTCTCTTTCTTATCAAATTGCTTGTACTAAGTTAAAACATTTATTTAAGGTGAAATGTTCAGTTAATAAGTTGCCTACTCAGTCTGCCAAGCTAACATCAGCAGCTATGAATAAATATGTCCATTCGCCGGGTACCCGTTAGCCAAACCGCTAGCGTTAATCTTAACACCTTGGGTTCTAACTCTCGAAATGGGCCATTGAAATACCATTGTGAATGCACTTTAGATAGAAAACAATTCTAGTTTTTACAATAACTCTTAAAATATGATGGGAAACTTTTGCTAACTGACGTCACCCACGGCAAACAGAAAGCGAACCGTGCCCTGTTTCCTTTGTGGAGGAGACAAAAAAAGAATCGCAAGCAGGCCTTCACCAAGCCCCGGAGCAGCGGTCTGGGCTGGAAGCTTACGCCGACAGGGTGAGCTCACAATACGGGCTTACCTGCACCAGACAGGTCCCGGTACAAAGAAGACCTACAATAGATCCCAGTGCTTTCTGTGGCATCTCTCTGGGTTATCTGCCGTGAACACGACAGGAACCATAAAGCAATCGGTCGGATCGACGACCAGCAGCAGTGACAGCGGGTGGCTGAAAGCTACCAACTAACGGTTCAGCCTGTCACACTCAGACATGTTTTTGTTGTTTGACCGAGAAACACTCCCCAGTACGGATATGAATCTGGAACGGGTATTAAACTGTAGGGGGCGCTGTGTGTAAGTGTTTGAAAAGCCAAATTGAAAACAAGATTTTACGAAATAGATCTAAGTTTCTGTATAATATATTACCACTGTAGGTAAACTCTAAAGTCAATTAAACTCTAAAAAGAAGAAATAAAACAGGATAGAGCAATTCTTTTGTTGTGCCAGTGGGGAAATTCAATATGCACAACATACCTTCAAAAGATAGAAAAAGTAAAATTGAACGTTGTTTGTGTTATAAAACCTTTTCAACAAGGAAACAGCTTGCATAAAAAAAGAAACGTCACTGTCTTAAAATATATATTGTAAAATTCCCATCCAGTAAATGTGATCACATAAACGTTAGACATGGATTAAAGCATAATAGTTCAGATATCTTTTATATTTTATAATGAATATAAATAAATGATAAATAAATAAATAAATAAATAAATAACAAAAACTGAGATATTGTCAAATAGTTGATTATTGGAAACAATCAGAGCAGAAATAATAACAGACCAAATCATTTCTAAATATCAAATAAACAAATGCTATTAAAACTATTAATACTATAATAACATTATTACAATAATAATTATAAATAATAAACATAATTATAATAATTCATATACTACTATCATTAAGTAATATAATAGATATAGTTTTGGCAGCCTTCTCAACTCATTAAAATTACATAATGCAAAAATATTATGTTAACATGTTTGTTTTGTTTCCATATAACTCTTTTAACGAAAGTGAAACCTAGTCAAAAACCCAATTTGAAAGCACAATTTTTTGTCCTTACTGCTATTTAGACATTTGAGAGAGTCCCTGTTGCAGTAATGGACTTTTGAGTTCCCTCTTTAAGGTAAATGGGCTTGTAAAAACATTGCATTGTTTTTACATAACCTGAGCCCAAACTCTAAGCAGTTCTTACAAAGGTTATGCATGAAGTAAACATCCCAGTGCCTGTGTTTAGAACTGTAACATCCGAATGTGGTACACCTTTTTTTGTGTAAATTAAGCAATATATGCTTATGCTTTAAGCAAGATATTATTATGTAATAATCAGTTGTGTTTGATCTGTGTATTGGACTGAAGTGGATTGGTTTGATTAAATTCAAACTAAATTTATTTTTATATTCCTACACATAAAATGAGTCTGCTAAAGTTCTTTGAGACTACATTAGCTATAATGTGGTGTGATATAAATAGACTCAATTGAAAGAAGCAGAACGACAGTTGTTGTACAGTCAGGAAACACTAAATAATGAGAATACAAGAAACTACATTTCTTAAAGGAAGATTCTTTTTCATTTTGTTTACGCAGACGTCAGAGTGTCCCTGGAAACAAAAACTTGGCAGCTGTTCAGCCGAGACACATGGTGGGGAAGATGTTAATCCACTCAGACTGAGCAACAACCGCAAAAGGACCCGTGGACACCATGGTGAGTTATCTCAGTTCTTATCAGCAGGAGCAGATATTTAAAACCCGGGCTGCCAAACTCATGTTTCTAATAGCTATGGGCTGATTTTAGTTCTGCGGTATTTATTGGAGTTCTAAATATGTCTTGGTAAGGTTGATGAGACCAGAGTTGATTCTGTTGGCCCGACATAAACACTTGGGGCTTTTATCCATTCTCAGTGCTAGCTTTAGTTCAAGAATGTGTTTGGTAAATTGTATCAGATATCCCTCTGGATAAACTAACAAAATAATACTTATCTGATTAAGTGACTGTGACTGTAAAGTCAAAGCTGCAGCGATAAAAGTCTAGTTAACCGGATTAGATTTCTACAAACTGATAAAACCACCGTCAAAACTTTAAAAAAAAACATATATTAGCAAAATTAATAGCTTTTATAATACTGATGCATACAAATATCTTCTGAACATATTAGTACATTTATTCCACATATTACCAAGCATTTCTGCAGCAGCAAATTGCTCTGCTATAATCAAAGCCTAGCATGCTGCCTTCTATAGATGCCTAATCTCAGTCAACTGCACAGCGTCTTTGAGCTTCTGGTACATTTATAGACGACTTTAGAGACTAACAGCTAAATCCTTTGCTCTCTTCATCCATGGTTCTCATCCTATGCTACTAGTACCACTGGTGGTTGAATTGCCTTTCTTGAAATAAGATCTTAAACTATCTTAATGTGCTTCATGTTCAATGCTTCAAGTTCAAACCCCCAGTTTGGTATATTTATTGATTTGATCAGTGACCTGGCTAGCTGCTATTAGCGAAGCAAACTAACAACAGTTTTCTCTGTACGTTGTTCTTCCTAACAATGCATCAGGATTTTTACTAGTTTAGTTGAGTGTGGAAGCATTAACAAGAATAATAAACGATTTGAACCGCAGATGTCTCTTAGTTTTCTGTGCACAACACCCTATTGGATTTTGATAACAGGTTTCAGAAAGAAATCTTAGACTTTCCCACTTGGCATTCAGGCTTTTGTTAAACCTTCCAATCGGAGACTTGAAAACAGAATGCGGAATTAAATAGCATCCTTTGATTAATTGGACAGTTCTAATGGATCCAAAAATATCTATTCCAAACACGCTGTAGATGTTTTTAGCTGTTGGTTGAGTGAGTTGATTTTTTCCAGACTGGCTTTTGAGGTTATTCAAAGTTTGCAAGATACAGCTAAGTCATCTCATTAACTCTCATCCCACTGGGGTTTAACCGTCTCTAATATTCGCCGTGATCCTCCTGCAGGGCCTGCTGTCTATTCTCCGGAGACTAAAGCAGTCACCAGAGCAGGAGGTGCGCTTACTGCTGTTAGGGTTGGACAATGCCGGCAAGACCACTCTGCTCAAACAGCTGGCAGCTGAAGACATCAGCCACATCACCCCCACACAAGTACAGTGATACACACACACACACACAGAAACACTCTGTTTATGTCAAATTGTGAGAACCCACTACTTCATTTTCTAGTCAAACAGTCAGGTCATGCATCAGTTCACCTCCTTAGCGAGAGGCTGAGCTACCCATTAAACTTAATCTATGTTGGATTTCACCAGGGCTTCAATATAAAGAGTGTGCAGTCTTCCGGGTTCAAATTAAACGTTTGGGACATTGGAGGGCAACGCAAGATTCGTCCTTACTGGAGGAATTATTTTGAGAACACTGATGTACTGGTAGGTTCAGTCTGATGCGCTCATACGGCGAAAACTCTAGCACAGTGGTTCTTAACCTTTTTTGAGGTACCGAAGCCCCCAGTTTCATATGCGCATTCACCGAACTCCCCCACCCCCCGACACAGAAAATAATTTGCTGTATTCTGATTTATTAATGTAATTATATTAGTTGTATTACCTCCCCCACGCCACTAGAGGCAGTACCAACCCCGCAATCCATGCTGAGAGTGGAACTCCTTCCCGCAGCACTGATTGGCTAAGCAATGTAACGTGATCCTCTGGAGCAAGTGATGGCAAAACGGGGCGTCATCACGACTTTACTTCCGCGGCAGAGGCTCCGCCGAACCCCTGAGACGGACTCATCGAACCCCTGGGGTTCGATCGAACCCAGGTTAAGAACCACTGGTCTAGCAATAGAAAAAAGTAATTCTGTCTTCTGCTGGTCAGAAGTTTACATACACTAATCATGGACATGAATGTCATCTTAATTTTGGGCTTTTAAGGATCAATTTACTCAGTTTCTTTCTTTTTTTCAGGCTGAAATATTCATACAGAATATTACAAAATATTTTATTCAATGTAGACTTTCTCTGGTCTACCCAAGGTGAAAAATACACAGTCACCACTACTAATGTTTGTTTAATCATACCATAGCAAGTTGCTTTTTAGCTTAAGCTTTTTGGACCCTTCAACAAGCTTCCGGTATAGTTCTTGATATCTAAATACACTTCAGATATCAAGAACTATAGTCTCCAAAGAGCTTAATCGGACTTGCTTTGGAAACGTCAAAGCAAGTTTCCTGCATCGACCACCTTTCAAATTATGTCCAATTTTCAACCATCCAGCTGTTTGTTGGATTGGAGAAGTTGAATAATTTAGATGTAGCCGTACTTCTCCATTATGTCATTCACTTTGTGCAAGGCACCGGTGTTGCTGGCAGCAAAACAGCCCACATCTTGATGCTACTATCACCATCTCTAATGTTGGTTGTGGTTCAACTTTTCTTGTTCTTGGTGGAAACGATCTTAAAAGAAGCTGAAAACATGATTGTTGTTGTACAAGCTTCTCAGCCAGGATTTACTTTAGAATACTTCTTCAGTCTGCTGACTGAGAGGTAAGTTTGTATAATGCCTCTTTAATGTGTTCCTTTTCTGGATTGCAGATCTATGTGATTGACAGCTCAGACAGGAAAAGATTCGAAGAGACAAGTTTGGTGAGACATAAATTTACTTCTGCTTGAAAAAAAAGTGCAATACAAATAGAAATTTAGATTAGGTATAGGCCATCCTGGAAGTACAAACTTAAACTATTTTATTTAAGGAGTGGGCCTAGTTGGCAAAAACTTTATGCAATTACAACATATGCCAAGACGTTCACCAAAGCATATCTATTTCCATTTTTTCTTTTACCCTCAGGAGCTTGCCGAGTTGCTAGAAGAAGAAAAGCTTGCAGCTGTGCCGTTGCTGGTGTTTGCCAACAAGCAGGACCTGATGACAGCCTCTCCGGCATCGGAGCTGGCGGAGAGTCTCAACCTGCACACGATCCGGGATCGCATGTGGCAGGTGCAGGCCTGCTCAGCACTCACTGCAGAAGGAGTGCAGGTAAATACAGTGTGCCATGCAAACACAAATAAACAGAGGTCGAGACGGATTGAGCTGTTGAGTAACAACAACTGTGTTTTGCGGTCAGTTTTTGTACCCGGAATAGGGATGTGCGCTTCTTTGACGTCATAGCAATAAGAGGAAATATGGCGAGTTCTGTTAATCATATACAATTATTCACGGTAGCTTTCTATCAACCAGTTTGGCCTGTATTTACAATTTACTGATATCAATACCCTGTTGTTAAATAGAACTACTGCAATGCCGCCTGTTGCAGCAATGTAGTCCTCATCTTGCTGCTTCGCACTTTTACAAACACTTCTGAAGTGTACTCAGAACTGGCCTTGGTCTTACACATTTTCAAAGTATTGGTCTTGCCTCAGCCTACGCTACTTTTTTACCTGATCGCTCTTGGAAGTGCTGGTCTCATGAAATTTTCTCAAGATCATGCAGGATTGCAAATGCAACCTCCTACTTTTATTGCAACTTTTAGTGATATACTCCTAATTGCATTAAAACATAACCCCATTATTTTATTTTACTTAGAGTGTGAGGCTCAGGGGTCAAGAGGATAAAAGACAGTTTGTTTTTAAAACAATATCCAACCCCCATGAGGAAATTTTTTGGTGAATAGCCTGTTTTGTCTAAACAACATACATTTCGAGTTAAAAAGTGAAAGATTAAGAGAGAAAAGACTTCCACGAATGCTGTGACTAAAAGAGGATAGTCAGATTTGAATGTCTTTGTTAGAGCTAAATGTGAACTGGAATTATGAGCAAACAATGTTCAGGTTTCAACATATTTTTCTGGGCAAAATGAATTAAATCATGGATCCAGAAAAGAAACATGCAAGAAGTCGCTCTGGTTAGATGAGACCAAATTATAAATGCATTCAAAACGTTTTGTGCAGAGGAAAACTAACACTGCACGTTAAGCCATGGCAGTAGCAACAACATGCTGTGAGGATTAAGATTTCATTTTTTAAAACTGAGGGCCTTTTATTTTCTTTCACATCACAAAAGATGCATTACTTTATGTTTGCCAAAGTTAAGAGTTGATTAAAAACAATTGAGATTAATGTGACAAACTGAAAAAGTTTTACTTTGACAAGGTTCTGGACACCAGTAATAATGAATAATTTTGGTTCTTTTCTCACCTTTATCAAACAGGACGGGATGACCTGGGTTTGCAGAAATATAAAGTTTCGGAAGAGATGACCAATATCAGTGGTGACCAACTTACATAAGCACTTTATACTCGAGCTATGCAGTAATTTTGAGAACGTTATGCGACGGCAGCAGAGTGTGTTAGTTTTTTAAATTGTTACTCTTGCCAATATGTTTTTGTTTCTTACAAAACATAATCTTACCAGTAAAAAAAATGCCAATATACTACCAAGGAAGATGTCACATGCTGTCTCAGACCTCCTTATTGTACTGTATACATAAGTGCAGTTTTGTTTAGACATTTGTAACATTGTTTTGTAGGTCCAAGCAAGAATTTCCTTTAGTAGTTTTATAAATAAAGATTCACTTTTGAGTTTTAAAGAACCTGTTGAAGCTGGTATGACTAATTTGTGAACACTAGAGGGCGACGTTGCACCACCACACGTCATAATTTCCAGTGATCACATCCTCTGTTTTCAATCGGTGCATCAGCGGGATGGTATTTATTTATTTATTTATTTATTATAATGGCTGATTTAGTTTTCATGATTATAAAGTTTTTCAGATTTTCAGCATGAAACCGTTTCTATTTATTCACAAACATAAAGCAAATTTCCGCCATTGAATCCGATAAACGTGCTTGTTAATGTTTTGCTTTCTCAAACTGTCCCTTCAGTTTCACAGTTAAGCTCCTGGTTTGGTGCAGAAAGCTTAACGTCTTAGAGAGATTCAGCGTGAAAACCCCTTAGCCTTGGTGTCCACAAAGAAGCTAGTTTCAAGACATCTTTCTCACCTGTGCGGTAAATCGTACAGAAACATCTTGGCCATTGAATTACTCAAATTCTCACCTTGTTCTCCACGATTTACCACAAGGCAATCGCATTCCCTTTCTCTTTCTCGCTTATGTCTGTTAGCAGCACATTTGCCACAAGCCCAGCTAATCTGACCTGGATGAGTGCGCCGCTGTAGTCCTATAGGGGCATTTACATACAAACCTTTTCCAGGACTAATAGCCCACCGATACAATTTGCATTTATATAGCCCCCTTCATACCAACATGATTTGGCACCTTTGCCCATGATAAAAATAACCCTCCTCCTTTGGCCTTGAGTTACTGCCCTGCTGCTGGTGCTGTGTGCGCATTGTGTGAGTCCGTCCTCATATATAAGGTTGGCTGATTTTAATGTGCTCGAGCCGCCCGGGCCCCTGATGTAGACTGGGACAAGTGCATAACCTCTCAGAATGGGCCTCATAATGATTCAGCCATCAATGTGGGCTTTGGTCCCGTGTTCTGTTTGCATGTTTGCTGCTGCTGCATCTTAGATTTTTGTTGATCCAGCAATCTGGGACTCTTGGCCAGGGCAAACACTCACCTCACCAGGTAAATATTAATCCACAGCAGTTCTTTCTTTACAGACTGAAAATGGAGACCTACATTTTTTTTTTTTTGTCTTTTTGTATTTTTTTTGCAAAGTTTGAAAGGAAACATGACAAGTATATATATATATATATTTTTTTTAACCTTTTTAAGCACCAACAGCATGTGAAATATAGTGCAATGGCTGCAAAGAGGCCTTAAATCTCAAATGAATTAAACTTGATTTGCCAAGCACAAAGTGGATTGGAGCGAGCGGCCCTGGTTACCTTTGGCTCCATCATCAGAGAGGCAATCAGGCCTGCAAAGGGCCATAAATCACGGGACTTTCCCAGCCACTCAGGCCAACACAGCAGCCTCCCACACAGGGAGAAACCAAGGGGCAGAGAGGCCAGCTGACTCACGGGCCCGAAGAATCAGGGAGGAGGAGATCCTGTGACTTAATTAAACCGCTTTAATTCAAAGCAAAGCAGACATACCTTTCTTTTTAAATTACCATAAAATCAAATAAGTTGAATAGATATTTGAGATATCACAAAAAAATGGCTAAAAATGTAAAAAAAATAAATAAATTTAAAGTAAAAAGACAAAATGACTTTAAGGTAACACAGTAAAAAGTTCTTAATGGTTGGAATACATTTTAAAATTGAAGCTGGAAAAGAAGGTGTCTGTATTCAAGCTCCCCTTGTGCATATGAAAGCAAATCCATCCGTCTAGTATTTTGGAGTTTAAATTTAACATGACTTTATGAGGCAGATTTAAGAGTTTTCAGTCCAGGGAAGTAACTGGAGTATGACTGAGTACGACAACTTCCTATTGATTGTGACCATATTTGATCTTTTTCAGTCTGTCATCTGGATTTTCTTTAAATACTTATCTGTCAAGCAATGTCTTTCTGGTATCAATCAACATCGTACACAATTTATGATATGGAAGAACAGAATATTTTATGTCACTGTCCTCTTCTGACACCACAGCAGCACATTCAAACTTCACTCCAACTTTGCAAAAAAAACCACTATAACTTACCCAAAGTTCTCCAGAACCTTCAAATGCAATATTTTAGCAGTAATAATTTAAGCTTAGACTAAAAGACGCATGAGAAAAGTCAGATGACATCACGATTACTACTAAACCTATTTGCTAGGCCCCTCCAAAATCTTCATCTTAAATTTATGGTTGTAACTCACAAGTCAAGTTGTATCCACACTTGCAATTTTTATATTAAACAAAATGTTGAACTGATTCGTTTTTGAGGACCAGAATGCGAACCAAGTGTATTAAACTTTGCAGACATTTTTTTTAAAAAGTCAAAAAAAGTCAAATTGTTGTGCAAATCTGATCAGATTTAAGCACATAAAATAAGAAAATGGACGTTTATCTCCTTCCGTTTTTCATGTCAAAATAAACTTTGTCCTCCTTGCAACCTTCAAATTTAAGATCAGTGAATGCAGCTTGTCCCTCAGAGAGCAACTACAATGTTGGGAACATTTCCGTAAAGCACCACAGCATCTTATTCTGCCTCATTCACAGACTGATTCTTCATGTAAATATAAATTGATGCTGGTGTTGGATAATAACTCAAACAACAAATGCTCACATTCCTGCCTCGGCTTCTTTGAAGCTTGGTTGGGACTCTTACTTCTTCGTGTGCTTTTATCAAACTGGAGAGCCGTAAACAGCGAGGCTTGAAGACCATAAAAAATTATCAGGGAATGGGGCAGAACATCACACCTTAGCATTTCAGAGTGTGGATGGGGTTGAGCCAAGGGTCAGCAGCAGAGGGGGGTCACGTCTGATGTTCCCGAGACAAAAAGCAGAAAATAAAAACAGTCGTGTCAGGAGAAACCTGGAGGCAGTGCAGATGAAACTATAAACGACGCAAACACTTTCTTTTTCATTTTGATCATCCGAAAATCTGATCGTTAAATCTGGAGATGATACTACAGTGAAAGGAGGGATTCTTGGGATTTCAAGAGAATGATGGTTCAAAGTACAGTGAACGTGGACAAAATGAAGGAGAAGACCACTAACTCTTCTGGAGGTCACAACAACAGCATCAGGGTGAAATAAAGCGCGTAGATAACCTGACCTGATGAAAACATCCTCCCCTGTCTGCATCCTCACAGCACTGTGGTATTGAGAGGATAGTGAGGACATTGAAAATACCGTCACTATCTGAACCGCAGAGATTTCTTACATCTTCAACCCGAACGTTTTGAAGCGCAGGCCTCAGCTTGTCATAGCAACATTAAAAGCAGAACTGCCAACCAGCTACTCAGACTTCTGCTTCAAGCTGTCATAGTTATGAACATTGTAATATTGCATTTAATTCGTGTTTTATGTATTTGTGCTCAATCTAATAATTTTTTTTTTTCTGAGCATGACTCTATCTGTCTAATAACCCGAAAGAAGTAACATGCCGTTTGATTAGACGTGAAATTAATTTTGTATATATTCACTTTGATTTTAGTTTTCCTGTAAAATTCACTGCATTTGGAGACGAATAATGCCTCATGTAGCGAAAGTAAGAGGCGTGAAGTGGCACGAATTAATAACTGACTGACTGGTGTCTCGCTCTTCTCTTGCCTGAGGTCAGAGGTCACACTCTTGACCCCTCACTGACCCCATCTCTGGGAGGAAATAACACTTTCCATCGTCTCAAGCCTTCCTTAATTAACTGATTGCTCTTATCAGCTGACAGATCTGATCCAATTGTCTCCAACTCCCTCTCTCTCTGCGCTTCTATCCCCCCCTCCAGAACTAATAATTCGTCTTTTTACCACCCCTCACTAAAACAGAGACCCAACCCCATCTGTCATCACGGCGCACACTGACAGCTCCCCTGACATGCTTGGATTTTTACATTTGACTCAATCCAGGGGCTTACTTTACTGTAACCGATTCAATATTTCTCAAATGAGCTGGCCGATCTACATACACGCTGTGGCGGATGGGATGATCTATGGCGTCGCCTTAATAGATTTCCCAGGCTTCCGAGCCGAGCTAGTGAGGGAAAGGAGGCATAATCTGTGCAATAAAAACACAATTATTCATTTAAATCGCTTGATAATTTATGGTTTACGTGCTAGGCTTAAAGAAACATTCCCGTTGTCAGACTATGTTTATAATTCTATTTGCGCAAATGTACCCACAGTCATTAGTTGACTATCACAATATGTTATTTTCTGTCTAAGACTGTAAAATTTTTACTTTAAGGATTAAAGTCAATGACAAACATATATTATACGTATATTCAATTGGCCAATTGTGTCTAATAATGCCCAGAGTATCAATTTTAACTAATTAATCAGAAAAGGTCAAACTACTGGTCACTCTTTCATTCTTAAGCAATCCGAGGTGAGCCATACTTCAGAAACAGAATGTTTTTTTTAATGTTGCTTGACATTTAATAATGCTAATATTACATCATCGTTGCTATATTTGTGTAAATGTTGTAGCAGTGCCACTCATGAGCAGAAGGCATGCGACTGAATCTTTCAACATCTCTCAGAAAATCAAATGAAATTCTGTATCTTAGAGAGTTAGATGCTCAAGAAAGCGATGCTGGAGCTTTATTTATCTAAAGTAGTGAAAGTAAGCCTTTGAAATACAATGCAAATAGACTATTTTGAGACAAGGATATTGCAGATATTGCATGTGTAATAGAATAAATAGTTTAAAGAGTTTAAAATTTCAGTCTGCTTTCTGTGGTGTCAGGACAGAAAGTTAAGATACATTTTATCACGATGTCTTCGATTTGTTTAAATCCCCGCCCACGCTGACTGTCTAACCGTTTAATGTTGCATGCTCAGTCTTTGAGTGCCCCCAAGTGGTCAGATAATTGTTAAATTATACACAGAATACATAGATCCAAATCCCCTGCGCTGTCAGCAACTTCAAGCATTCAGCATGCTGAGGAAAGTTAACTTTCATCAGTGCGGCCAAAGCATGAGGTGAAGTAACAAATGCATTCACACAAATATGGCTGCCAATGTGCAGTTTATATGATGTCTAAAAGTTACAAAGCTCTAGCAATAAGAGTTTTAACATGTCTAAGACATGTTAAAACTATACTGGCTTAGAGGTGGAGGTCACATTACATTTACTATCATATCAGATACATAGAAAGGACATGTAGGGTCTTGTTTACCTTAAGCTAGATGTGAACCAGTGTGGTGGTGCGGGCATTAGGCTCTTTGTTTGCTAATTACAAAGTCACATTATTTTGCAATTTCCCTAATATGAAAATAATCAGAGATATAAAATCGTATCTTAGTACCAAAGAACCATTCTTAGCAGACATCATTTGAGGACTCTGAGATCATTTGTCAGGTATTTTCTGCAAACACTGCACAGCATGCTGTCAAAGTGAGGTACAAAGACCGAGGAGATACTGATCAGTATCCCCTCGGAGGAATTCAAGAACGTCTGTCTCTCTCGTAAAACATCTATGTAACAAAAAATAACTTTTTGGTCAGGACATTGCATGACATGTTGCAACATACGGCAACCTCGATTCAAAACCTTTTATTAGGAACAAAAAGATATCAGCCAAATCACGAGATGCTCTTAAATTGGTATAGACAAGGCTCTTGAGAAAATATTCACAACAAGAATCAGAAACCCATCAGACTGGATGTAAAGCAGTTGTTGTCTATGGTTTATTAAGTCTCAGAATTCACTTTACGCTGTCAGAACGGTTTAAGCTCGACTTTGGCGATATCAGTTGCATAACAGTTGGTCTTGGTGGCTTCTGGGAGTAAAAATGAGGCCACCAAAACAAAGCGAAACCTTCAACTGGGTTGTAAATGACTATAAACAGCTGCTACATCCAGTCTGAGCTGAAGATTCAATATAATTAGGACCAGTTATTTCAGATAGTTTATCTGTAAATACAAAATAAGAATATTCCCCTCAGCAAAGTGTGAGAAATTCATTCTGCTGCTTTCATATTATAAATACATTTAAGATAAAATAACAATGAGAGATTCACGACTACGTCTCTGCGGCATTCTGTGTGAGACGGTGAGAGTGTGTGCAGCAGAGAGGCAGATAGGGAAATATTGTTTGTGTTTTTATTTTGTTTATTTCTCCCCCTCTTTTACATCCTGCTTTGCAAGCGCCAGAAAGGGTAAAACAGAGGGAGAGACGGAGAGTATTCTCAATTTCCTTCTAAAAAGAAAATTCATTTGCAGTTGCTAATGTAATGTCATCGTTGTGTTTACCGAGCGTGGATGATGTATAGGGGATGTTGCATTGAGTGAGACTGCTTAATGATGCATAGAATTAAGTCTGTGGTTTTCAGCTGAGCTCCCTTCTCTCTCTCTCTCGCACACACACACACACACACACTCCGACTCCCTTCCTCTATCCTTCCCTCCCTCTCACCTCTCTCTTTTCGTTTAATCCCCACTCTCCTCCTCCTCCACCTCCTCCTCACACCAGCCTCTCTTTTTCCCTCTGATGCCGGCTGTCTTGGACTGTTGGCCACACGTTGCTCTGTGTTCTGTTGCTTAACTCCATCAATCACTGTGAGCGCACAGAAAATAGTGTGTGCATCTGTGTGTGTGTGTGTGTGTACGTAGGGGATGAGGAGAGGTGCGGAAAAAAGGAATATACGGTTGGAAGAAATAAGAGAGATGAAAACAGACTTTGAAGAAGGGCTAGTTTTAGGAACCTGGAGGGAAGGGAACAAATGCGTGGGACGAACAACTCTTAAATTTTGAAGATCCGCCGGGGCCCCGGCTGTCGGTCCAGATAACTTCCTGAAAACTGTGTGCCTCTTTTGGACGGAACCGTGTTATTTCTGGCTCTCACTGAGCTGGGACCAGGGACAGTAACGATAATGATAATGATGATTATGATGATGATGCGTTTTTAGTGCTTATGTTAATGGTTATTACCTGAGCGAGATGAGAACCTGAGTGCAAAGAGTGCAGCTCTCTCTGAGCTTGATGAAACAAAAATGAAGAAGGCTGCCGCCTCCAAACTGGTGAATTTTGAGAAACTTTCATTTCATTTTGAGAGAAAAAAAAAAAGCATATAAAATTGTAGTTTTACAATTTTAATTAGAAATGCAATTAGCTGTTCTTGGAATTGAATTAGTGTCCCAATCGGGGCATTTTTAAATGATCTGTAACTGTGTCTCTGACTAAACTCAACTCCAAATATCTGCACCCTGTGATTTTTATAGCCACCCCTTCCCCAGCAAGTCCTGTTACCCTCAGCCTAAAAAAAATATATTTTTCTATTTTTATATGCACAGCTTGCAAAACTGTTATAATGATGGGCTGTGTGCATTATTTCACGGATCTAACAAATCAGTTAACAATGGTAATTTTTCAAATGATTTCATGGACATTAACCATGTTAGTTAAAACCACTTCTTCTGTGCAATAGATTATGCTTAAGGGTGGGTGAGACAGAAACATTTGTTTGTTTCGAAGGATTTTAAAAAAGAGAGTACATTAATAACATTTTACAGCGGCACATTGTAGTTTGTCCTGCAAAAAGCCCCATCTGAACAAAATATAAACGTCAGTCAAGAAAAACGGATGTCGTGGCATTTTGAACGTCTCTGGTGAGAGAGTCCAGATTGGCACAGTCACAGTGCTGATGCGGACATTAAAGACAAAATCATTTTTTGCTGCACTTTGAAGCATGTAACTTATTCTGCACTTATTCATATCCCTTGTAGTCTTAGATGTAAATGTATTTTTATATGTGACCAAAAATTTTGTTTCAGTTTGGAAGTGAGACAGGCGTCCCACGAAAATCAAAATTGGTTATCAATAACCAATAGGAAAGCCTTCATTGGCACTAAAGCAGTTGAATGTGTCTTTTACAGCGTGGTTAATGTTAAGCAGTATTTTACAGTATTTAGCAAAGAAAACAAATTCACCGCATGGATTTAATCAAACACACAAATCAAGACCTCCAAATGAAGGAAGTGCTGCAAAAACATTTACGATTCAGCTGGAAACAGATTATTTACCTGCTAACTGATGCAGTAAGAAGCTGGTGTGATTGTGAAATACATGCTCTTGGTGATAAAATATTCTTGGAATCGGAATAGGAAGGGACATTTTTAAAACAAACAAACAAAGAAAAAGAACTGGTAAACACATTAAAACTTGTAATCTTAAATACGTGTCACTGAGTTACTGTAGAAGCTTTAAAAACATATTGCTTTCTATATGGTTAAAATTATAGAAGAGGGTACTGTGAACCCCCGAATGACTGGTGCTCATGAAATCATGCACAAAAACCTGTGAGCATTTAAATCGCAAAAGGAAATTCAATGCACTCTCACAAATGTAGCTGTCTGGCCTAAATCTGGTCGCCTGTATCAGATCTGAGAAGATCCCGTGGGTCTCTGTGGATTTGAAGTCTTCGGGATGACAAGCCTCCCACTGAAAACTCTTGACCATAGAAACACAAGATGAGGAAGACCATGAGTATAACTGGTATTTAATTTCGACTTGGGATTAGTAAAGTATTTTTGAATTTGAGTCAAAAGAATAAAGAAATTGGCGAAAGGTAGCTTGCTAGCATATTATATCACCCTCTAACAAGCAGCAGTGTGAAACAGCAGATCAGTTAAATATTGTATTGAATTGCCAATGCAATTCAATACAATAAGTTTGATAAGACCTGATAATACTATGATTTTAGATGGTAAACTACAATATGTTAAAAATCTAAAGCCGTTATTCAATGTAATAAGATATGATGTAATATAAAATGTCATAATACAAAATGATACAACATAGTCCAAGAGTAAGACAATATAACACACACTACCAGCACTTTACAACACAATATAATGTAATACATAGAATACAAAATGATACGAGACACCATTAGCTGGTACAGTCTGGTGTTGTGTGTAGCACAACCTGATATGATGTGATACAATATGGAAAGATATAAAGTGATATGCGATACAATATCGATACATTCAATACAGTATGGGCAGATATAAAATGATATGCGATACAATATCGACACATTCAATACAATATGGTAAGATACATGGTGACTGATGTGATTCAATGTGCTAATTTAAGCATGTTAGTAGAGTATAAAGCCTGTGCAGTATATAATGCAGACAAAGTTATTTTTGTTTGTAAGGTTGTGTTAAAAGAGCTTTAGTTAAAATATTATTTCTGCAGGTATTTTCAGAGGCGTAAACACATAGACTTTAAGTTTTTTCACTAAATGATTACACAGAACTGTCATGAGCTCCAATGAGGCTGCTGCTTTTTTTTCTCTCAACTTGTTACCAACTAAAATAAGTTATATTTTACACCAATAACAAAAAAATACGCTTCTCTGGACACTGCTAAAATAAAAAGAGAAGAGAAAAGTATAATAAACAGTGTATCCTCAGCTTGAGAATGTATGTAATGCATGTAATGACTTTTCAGCACTCTGGCGATGTTTAGTTTGTGTGTTGATTTTCCCAGTTTCTTTCTTTTTTCTTCTTTTTTTTTTTTAAATCTTACTGCCGCATATCCCACTCAGTCACTCACTCCATTGCTTCGCTGTGATCCAGCTGTCCACACCATTCATCATCCCGCCACTTTCTCCCTCACAGAATTATTATTTCTTCGATGTGTTACTAGTTGAAAACAAATCCATTTTTCTGACCATCAATTCATCATCTGGAATGGCGAGTCACACTTGAGTTGTGAGAGCAAGTCGCGTTCTCGTGACTTGTACCGTGTACTTTGTGTATCCGGTGTAGGTGTAGCTACTGTACACGTTGAGCGTGTCTTTGTGCGCATCAGAAGAAGAAGAAGAACAAGAAGAAGAAGAAGAAGAACAAGAAGAAGAAGAATGAAGGCGAAACGAAGAAAATTAGAGGTAAGTAAAAATGTTGTGACAGAGCAGAGTGAGAAGTTATTGGAGGAAGTGATGAGGTTGAGGGAAAGTGGAGCTCGTTGTGGGTTTGAAAGAGAGGAGGGGGCTTCCCTCTTCTTCCCGTCATCCTCCTTCACCTAACGTCTGTGATAATTTATCACTCCTCCTAGCTTCACTGACAAACTATTTGCAGGAAAATGAGTTTTTCCGCCACGGATTTGTCCTCTGGGAACAGAAAGGGGAGCCGCTGTGTTTTTATTTTCCACCGCACACACACCCATCCAGATGTGTGTTTGCTCACGTGCGCGCACACGCATGGTCGTGAGATTTCCCGTATTTATTGGGAGGAGGGGGTGCGGAGGTGGTTAAGATAAATGAGGTAAATTAATAGAGTCACTGAGGGAAAAGATCTGCTTCCACGCCAGCAGACTGCAACTGACACACAAAGAGATCAACAACAACAACAACAACACACACACACACACACACACACACACACACACACACACACACACACACACACACACACACACACCTGCCTCCCTTCCTCTCGCACTCTCCTCCTGATCCCTCATTTGCCCTCCCACAGATGACAAATGTAACACTCAGACAAACAGCGATCGGGGCCATACAGCATAATGTCAGCTTGGATCAACACTGGGACAAAAGCAAATATCAAAGCATTGACACTGCATCGCTGGCTCCCAGCCTGTGTGTGAACGTGCACACGAGTGTGCATGCGTGCTTGTGTGTGTGCTTGTGTGTGTGTGTGTGTGTGTGTGTGTGTGTGCTGCTTCTGGCCTGGGTCGGGAGAATGCAATCTCAACTTTCAACCTCATCAACCAAGATATCGACAGTGTGCTTGACGGAGAATTACACAACAGTAAAGGCCTAATTATGCTGCTATTACCCTGGGCTATTCATAATCGTCAAACAGGACGTTATCATAGGAGGATCGCAGCAGTAAATTTGCAGGCGCTCTCTCTAATATAATGCCTGTTATATCATTACATTTCTTTGCACTTTATCGTCTGCTGACAATAGATGTAGCAGGATATATTCAGCCCAGTACAACTTACACCGCTTTGATTGCGTTGACATGAACACATGGGCTGCACAGAGAGCTGAGTGTTGCATAACAGAGCTACAACACAAGGATGAAGCCGGACTAACATCCATTCAGCGACCACCATGTTCTTTTGTTTCCTTTTCGTCTCATCTCCTTCCTTCTGCCCTTCATTCCTTCCTTCCTTCCTTCCTGCTTTAATGTTCTGCATTGTCTGGAGCATCTTGTTCAATGTGAAAACGATCCAGAGTAAAACACATGTTAACCTATTTGCTTGTTGTGCTCAGTGTCTATTGCACCTTTCTTTAAATACAAGTTCAGAATGTTTTTCACAGTGAGACAGAGAAGCAACATGAGGCTCTAGAGAACTTTATGTTGTTGGAATAACTTCCTGCCAAAATATACAAATTTGTGATTTAGTTGATTAAGTCCGATTGTGTTGCTAAACTTCTTTTAAGACGCCATAAATTATCCTTCTTGTTCTGGGAAGCAGAAATAAATCCAGGTCGAATTTGTTTTTGGTTCCACGTCGGTCTAATCTTCACAGTATTGTTTCTCCGAATCGCCTTGCAGATAAAATGGCTCCTGAGCCCCAGTCCGCCTGCAGATCTTCTCTACATAGAGAGTCCTTCTGCTCTCTCTGCACCCAGTAGCCAAAACCCTGTGATGCCTGTTTCCTCTGGGCTGATGGGCATGACGACAAGCTCCACCAGCTTCTGTGATCAAAGATCCCCACAATTACAAATGTGCGTGGATCTGAGAGAACCAGCATTGCCCACACCGAGGTCATTCATGTAAATCATCAAGGCAATGTCCACAATGTTTAGCTGAATTCCAGCTCCTTTTCAGGCAGAAAGTGACAAAACAGCCAAAGTCTGGTGAAATTTGAGAGACATAAAGAAAGATTTCCCTCCTGGCCACAGCTTCAGGTCACATACGGGCTTAACACAACTAAACATTATGCTCGCTGCAAGCCCCTCTGTTTCTAATGGCTATTACTGCCTGTTTGCCTTTGTGGGCCTCACAATAGCATTCATGCTGGGATTTTGTGTGAGTCTTGCTGGCAACAGTTATTAGCCCCCCAAAAGAAATCTGAAGGGGAAGCAGTCAAGAGAAGAACAAGAAGATTTGGGGGTCCCGACTGCAGCGTGAGGCGGGGGGCTGGGTGGGGTTGATGGAAAGGGAAAGGGAGGGATGCAGGGAGTGAGGTCAGAGGGTAACACAAAAGCGGAAATGGGGGGCACACAGGGAACAAAGGACAGGGCCGGACCAAGACGGGCACGGCTGGAGGGAGGGTGGACAGTGCACAAAACACAGGAAGATGAGGAGAAAAAGATGAGGGGGCAGAGCGGAGGGGAGCCCCCAGCAGATGGTAAAGGCCGGGCGAACAGAAAGGGGCGGCACCGAAGGGATGAAGGAGGGAGAGCTGAAAAGCTGCTGGCAACACTCATGACAGAGCAAAGAAGAAAGAGTCAACACTTCGACCCGTCTGGGTCTTAGTGGGAGCACTGAACATCACCTGTTTACAGCTAATATATGCGGTTGGAGATTTGATCGTTTTAGGAATGTCATGCATCTCACAAAATCATTCAGACACTTTCAGGCGTTCACATTTTGTCACAGCAAACCGAGAAAAGTCGATAGATTTTACTTGGACTTGAGTAGGACGACGCAAAATAGTGCATAACTGTTGCATGGATGGCTTCAAAGTATTTCTTTACAAAAGCATGAAAAGCATGCTCTACAAAGCTCTACAAAGTGTTCCACTTTGTAGAGCACTTGCTTGGCTGTAACTACACTAAATTTTCCGTGGCTTTGTACATCTGGAGACTGAAATCTTTTCACATTCTGTCTTGCAAAACAGTTCGAGTTTGGTCAGACTGAGTGGACTGCGTAACGATCTAATGTTTAAATCTTCTCAGGTGGATTTGGGCCTAGACTTACACACGGTCGATCTAACGAAGAGATAAAACTCTGAGAATGATGCTGCCACCGATCTGTTTTATGTTGGAGATGGTGAGCCTGGGGTGATGAGCAGTTTTGGTTTTTCACCAAAAATAGTTTCTAATAAAAATGTTTGAATGTTTAATTTTGGTCTCATCCAGAGCACCTTCTTCATCGTGTTTGCTGTGTTCACTGGGTTCATGGGAGAAAAATGGACTTCATTTTGCATTTTTTTTTTTTTTTTTGCAAATAGCTGTCTTGACACTCTTCCGCCTGAGATGGACCTCTATTTGCTGAGTAAGTCACTTCTGGATTTTATTAAAGCGAATCAGAGTCAAGGGGGCTGAATAAAGATAAGCTTCACACTTAAATCACGTGATAATCTTAACATTTCGACCCAAAGTTTGTGCTGTTCAGAGGTGTGGGGGAAACTTCTAAAGTCATCAAATTCCACCTTTTCAGCACTTGTGAAAAATCATTACCCTAATGACTTCATCAATACTGTGTCTTTTCGTAAGCTATTATAAACCAATTACAGGGCTCATCTCCACCCGGTGACCACAAAAAGACATTTACCATCTCGGGTAAATGTTTCAAAGTTGTCAATGGATGTCTTTTTTTCTTCTTCTTCTTTTTCGGTGGAGAGCTCACGGGAGCGCGCAGAGGAACAGAAGGGAAGCGACGCATCACTGCGGGAGTGCGCACGAACACCCGTAGTATTTAATCTGGAAAGTTTATTTTCACGAACAGATGCTTGATGAGTATTTGACAGACATGTGCTTATCTATGATGCTGATAAATCACTCAACTCCAGCTCCCCCGATGTCAGAGAGTATGACGCGCAAATTAAAGGTTTCTGACAGGTGACCGTCGGGTTTCATAGAGAGAAGCCGCTTCCGCTTCCAGTTGTTTTCAGAAACCGGACACTTCGGGCACAACAGTGTAAACAGGAAAACTGTTGGGGTATGCATGAATTCTTACCTAAGGAGCCGGAAATGTTGGTTACTCTGACCTTTTACCCGCAGCTCCGGCAGCCACCTGTCGCCGCAGGTCACCGCACTTTTTTTTTTATTTATTTATTTACTTATTTTCTTAAACGTTGCTTCAAGAAGTATAAATCCTTACATAAACAACCTCTGTCCGAATAAAACATTGAATAATCACATTTTGTATTGAGTTTGAATAGAAAAGGACTAAAACTTCTAGATTATAAATCACCAAATTGGAAATTTGGTCCCCAATACAACCGACCGAGTAAAAGGAGCCGCGTTACTGACCCTGTGAGTTATGATTTTTTTTTTTTAACTTAATTTAGTTCCAAAAGAGGATGATGGTATTAAACGACATTAATGTGCAGATTTTCTACAAGAGAAAATACGCATTTACTTAGATTTTGTAAGGAAATCCCTTGAATGCATCTGAATGCACAACTCTTAACATTTATAAATAGTCTTCAAGGGAGTTTATTTATTTACTATTTTATTAAAATTAAACTCAGTCATTCATCATAACGTTTTTTTTTTACTATTTGAAAAATAAAAAAATAAAACTTCCCAAACTGTTTTCCTAAACGTTCATATCTGTTTTCATTTATTTATTTATAGTCTTGCTGAGAATCTATTACTTCTGTCATATAAATCTAAGACAACTAAACAACTTTGTATTTGTTTATCCAATTATTTACATTTAGCTGAATAAAATAAACTTGTAAAAAAAAAAGTGCCTTTAAATCTCAACCTGGAAGCTTTTTATTTTTATTTTTATTTTTTGAAAGAAAAGAAACACTCTTCATCTTTTGCAGTCTTGACCGGGGTGTGTTGTATGAATCTCCTCTCCCTTTGGCAAGTTAGGACATATAATTAAGCTCTAATTTAACTGTCTTCCGTTTCCAATGTGACAGATAGCGATCGGTGAGTTTTAATCCGTCGTTCAACTCTCGGTAACCTCTCCTGAGCCACCTCTCCCTGCAGGCACTTGTCCTTTTCTCTCCTCCAAACAACTTCTGCCTCCACCTGATGTGAGGAATCCCTCCAGTCTCTCTCGATTGTTGTGTTTATTTTTAAAACAGTGCTCGCTTTTGTCCCCATGTATCGAGGCAGAGCGGTTCAAAGACGACAGATGACGAACTTCAGTGGCAAACGGATGAGATAAAGAGTTCCAGCTGCAGGAGCTTTGTGTTTTCATTCCTTCTTCTCCAGTCATCAGAAATCTGCAGTTGTGTGGCTTTAACTTTTCCCGAGATTTCTTCCCCTGATAAAAACCAAGGGAGTAGATGGAAGGTTTTTATTTTTTATTTTTAGGAGACAGACGGCACGGTGCCATGGGATGGCTGCCTTTAAAGGTGTTGTGTTTGTTTTACAGACTGGCGAGAACAACTTCGACAGTGTTTTAAACGCGCCGGGGTCCCGACACCCCGCTGTGACGTGGCGCACGTTTGAGGCCTGCATCAAACAGGGAAAGCATGGAGAATCAGCACGTCTGCCTGTGCAGTTTGGTTAGAAAAAATATATATATATTTTTTCAACTTGAAGTTAAATAGTTTTGCAGAATAAAGAAGTCGGAAAAGAGCAAATTGAGTCGATTTATTCAGTTTGTGCGTCTGCTTTTCACATGTTTTATTGCTTTCCTTGCAGTCAGAGGAGGCGAGCTGTTTAACTATAGCTCTGTTTATAGCAAGGTATTAAAAAGCAGCATGCCGAGCCGTCGAATCTATCTTTGTTTCCTAAAAGCGCGAATTCAGAACCGAAAGTGGTTTGTGAAGCGCGTATTACCTTGACAATAATTTATTTGAATTAATGGGCACATCTTAATTTGTCTAATATTTGTGACTGAAAGGCATTTCATTCATCTGAGTCAGATGGGCAAGTGGAGGAAGAAAACGCCTCTTTGATTTAGAATTGAAGTTACCAAATTTAGAAAGAGCATTAACTCAATTCAGACACAAAATAAACATTATTAAACGGAACAATGTGTCTTCCTTCCTTTCCCCATGTGATTATTTTAAGCTTAAATCAATGCGTAAAAGCAGACTTGGGGCTATTGCTTTATCTAAAAGTATTTAGAAGAAGTTTTCAGCCAGTTCTCAGGTGCCTCACTTGATCAAGACAGGAAGAAACTAAACGTCCTTAAACAGTCTAATCAAAGCGCGCCTGACACTGGATCTAAATGGAAACCTCAAGTGTTTCCGTACGCTCACTCAGTGGGTGTTATGCCACCAAAATACCAGATCAGTCATCCTCTTTTTTCCCCCCCTCCTCTCGTTTTTTCTTCTTCTTTTTTTTTTTTGCACAAAGCCACACCTCCCTCATCCTCCCCGTCCAATGGCATCAGCGCCCAGAGCTGCGCGCAGCCCGGTTGGATAAAACCTGGGTCAGTGTTGGCTGCACACACACAATCTAACAGCACACAGTGCAGTCAGAGTCAGGACACACACCGCGTTTCACCGCAACAGACTCATCAGTGGGATAATAAAACTATATCTGCTGTGGATCTTCTGTTTATTATTATTATTATTATTATTGAGCCAGAATTTTACCTGGAGCTCCATCGTGGGAAAAGGTAAGCTCGGGTTTTTCCACGCCTCTCGCGGGATTTTGTTGCCTGCTTCCTTTCTCAGTATGATGGAAATTTGTTGAGCAGCAAAAGCGGAGCTTTAATTTGTTCTTGGAATGCTGCGAACTGCCGGGAGACGGAGAGAGCGAACTGCGGGGGTCTCAGTGGTCACCAGAAAACTAGATAGACAAGGAAAAAATAATGAGTATGAAGTGAGCAGCTGATATGACCCAGAAGTTGTGGCTCAAATTGAATATATTAAAACAGAGATTAATTTTACTTGAACTAGTCTGTTACACCTTACTTGCTCTATTTGTTTGTTTGTTTGTTTGTTTTTTTTCCCAGGTGGTTTTCTCTGTTTGTTTTCTGCCTTTATAGTTTTGGTGAGCAAGAAATAATGTTTAGCCTGTAGCGTTTGTTGATGAGACAATAATGTAAGCAGTTCTCCTGAAAATCATAAACCACGATCCGCATGCATTAGGTGATATCTGTGTGTGTGTGTGTGTGTTGGGGGGGAGGGGGAGGTTGGAAGCGTTTCTGTTGTCTCCTTTTTATTTAAATTAAAAAAAAACAAACTAAATATTAAAATTTGAAATGAATCCCAAGAACACGACTTAAGTAACTCAAACCTACTTCCCGATATGTTGGATATGTAGTAGCTAGAGCAGATGCTAATGCAATAAAGTGACATTTTCTTGAAATTAAATAATTTATTACTTTGAAAAACTACAGCAATTTCCACACAGCTTCAGAATTTTTTATTTCATTTTTTGTGTTACATGAAGTGTAACACAGTTTTTAAGTTTCATATAAAATACTAAAAAAAAATGCAATATAAAATAACAGAATTAATGACAAACATTGTGTTAAATGTAATAGTTTATTCTCAGAGTGGCGATTTTCAACAAAGGAAGTTTACAACGAAGCAGGCTCAATTAATATATTCTGTATTGGTATATAAACAAATAGGTCAGAGTCATTCATTTTACTGTAAAGCTTATTGGGTTTAGATCTAAACGTTGTTACGTGTAGCAAGAAGAATAGCTGGAGTAAAATATTTCAATATAAATAAAATGACAAAGTTCAGCCTCTGTTGAGTACAGGCTGAACTTTAAAGGTGTTTTCACTGATGGGGTTAAACTTAGGTAATCTGATGATGACAAAGTGAGAGATATGAAGCTAAAATCAGGCCGTATGAGTGTATTTTGTCACATCATTGCTTTGGGATAATTATTTCAGGTCACATTCAACAGGACAAAGCAGGAGGTGCTTCTCTGAAAGTCAGTGTTTCGCTGTAATCTTGAGTCTAATTATGCAGCTTTTCCTTAGGAATACAGAAGACTTTCGATGCAGGGAAGTCAAGCCAGACTCGCATTCTCTGAAAAAGTCGAATTTTCTGTCATTGCTCATAAATTCTGAACTTTTTAAAGCAGAGAGCGGGGCGCCGAGCAGATGGAGCCTTCAAACAAGGCTTTGACTCATAGTGTCTGACAATTGATTTAACAGGTGCTCAGAAATTGTCTCGGCTCTTAACTCTCCTCTTCCTTTTTGATGCTGGCCACTTTTAACTTTTAGGATATGAAACTCCTTCAGTTTTTCCATGGATATCATTACACGCACAAACCTGTCATTGTGGGGTTTTTTTATTTTTTATTTTTATTGTTGTTGTTTTTTTGTTGTTTTTTTATCTTTTCCGCTTCTTCCAGGCATGCAGTAATTTATTTGGCATTTTAGAGCTCTAGAGCTTTGAATGATGTTCCTCACTTGTATGAGTCACTTAGGATGAAGGCATTTGCTAAATGACAAAATGTAAATGTAATGCAACTTGTTTTGTCACATTTGGAAACAAGCAGACTGGCACAGAAGAATTATGTTCGCTCAAAGTAAAAGCATTTGATCTTGGCTTGTAATGCTCAATGCAAACCAACAGACCAAAAAGCAGTTTATTTCTACTTCTATGTGCCTTAGATAGTGTCTCAGATTTGTGCATGTTGATCCCTAAATGTCATTCACCAAAACCAACCACTCTACTTTTTTGTAGTCACGCAAACACCATTTATTGAGTTCAAAATCCAAAAACAAACAGATTTATTAGCTGTAGGCATTATTAGACCAATCTGTTCTCAAGAAAAAAAAAACTGAATTAGAGTGGATTTATCGTTTGCATTTCACACATGCCAATAAAATGGTTTTTCACATTTATCCAGAGGCCTCTGAGACTTTCCTGATTGTCTCATTAACACACATGGAGAAGAAAACCAGACATGTACGCTTCTCCATCCAGGAACAATTCAAGTTGGATGTGTTAACGTGTGAAAAGGCGAGCTGCGTTTAGGGAAGCTCGTGACACAAGCTGTCAGTTTCATGCTCTGCTGTCGTCCCGCAGTCTGACATCGGCGCTGGACTCCAGAACACACCCATGTCAGACGAGGCGGGAGGCTCACTGAAGGCGCTTTAACCGGGACAGCGGTGGAGCAGGGCATCACATTCAGCTGGTGGAGTAGGGAGTTAAAACTCAGGGTTATGTCCGGAGGCACTGGGAGAGGTAAGCAAGCTGTCTCTGCTAAGATCTCTGATTGAAACACGAATAAATGAAGAAAGAAGACCTTACATTTCTGTGCCTTCGAAAGCTTGGATCTGTCAACTTTTTAATAATCTGTTTGTTTGTTTGTTTTTTTGTTTGTTTTGGTATTCTGAAAGAATTGAAACAACATGGAATATTGTTTCAATACAATATAGAATACAAAACATTTAAGCAATATCTTGTAGTACATTACACAGGTGCACAAAAAATACTTATTATATTTTAAATAAAAAATAAGTTTTTATGTGATTTTTACATTCTCGGTGGATTTAAAGTTAATAATGTGAGACTATGAAAACCTTTAGACTGGTTGCATAAAAACACTCTACACCCTTCAGACTTTTTGACAGTCTTGGTAAAGATGTGTGTAAAGCTTTAAAATAAATATCTTGTTTTTTCTATTAGCATAATTTCACACAGAAAAAAAGAAGAAATCCTTTAGTTAGAATATATTTATTCAGTGGGTGTAGAACCAAAAATCATGTGTTGAGAAATTACAAAAATGCAATGAAAAAATAAGCTAATCAAAACTATTGTGTTTTATTTATTAATTGGTATTTTGAGAAATTAAGTTTTTAGGATTTTTTGGATTTTTTGTAAATTAATCACTGATCAGATTAACTTTTACTTATTCATTTATGACTGCTTCTTCTCCTGATCCAATTTCTCTCTTCGAAATGTGAAAGTCAGGAAAAGATAACATCAGAGTTTATTGTCATTCATGCTAAAAATTAACATGTTTTTTTTTATTTTTTATAGTGCAGCAGCCAAAATTCACTTACACCAAAATGAAGAAGAATTCAATATTTAAATGTGAGCACATTTATTAAGGAGGAAAAACAAATAATAAATCCATGTTAAAAATTACTTTCAGACAAACAAATAAAAAAATTCTCCCCAACAATTTGTGTCAAATAAATGGCACCTTAATCTCTTTGTAATGTTTTTTTTTTATTTTATTTTTTATTTTACTTTAATTGTATTACTTGATCAGTGTCCATAACTTCGTGTTTTTTCTGACGTGACATGAAGGCCAATATCTGCTATAGCCATTCTTCAAAATAGTAAAAACAAGAGAACATGCTATTCAAGTTATGGCTAGGAAAACAACCCTTAACCTAAGCTAACTCAAACAGTAACAATGCATATGTTTAGAATAAGCTGATTTTGTGACGAGGGCAAAGGTTTATAACTCCACCCCGCAGAGTGAGAGTAATAAATGAATGTGAAGACTCACTCCTACATAGTTTTGTATCTATCTATCTATCTATCTATCTATCTATCTATCTATCTATCTATCTATCTATCTATCTATCTATCTATCAGTTTAATAAATTCGTGCTGTGTTTGTCGGTGCGCGCGCGTTGCTTGTGCGCGTGCAGGACCCCCCCGGCTGTGCTCCTCTTTAATATCCTGCAGGTTGATGAAGCTTGGCGGGCAGGTTTTTTTTTTTTTTTTTTTTTTCTGCCACACTCGGCTGGCAGCGTTAATAGAGGCTGCCCTCCTTCGTCCGGCCGCCGTTTGATGTGGAAATGAAAGCTGGGGGACTCAGTGGGTTAAATTAAAAGCGCTGCTGTTGTTCTGGACGCTGAGCAGGGAGTGTTGGGAGCTGAGGTTTTCTTTCTTGTCGCGGCGCAGGAAAAGCGCACCGTGTCTGCTGGTGCTGCTGCTGCTTCTTGTTGTCGTTTTGAAGGAGCAGCTCCTGTCAGATCCGTGAATGAGAGCCTCTATTATGCATTTATGTATTTAAAACACGGCGACAGCTATGATCTGAACCTCTTTTGGGGGGGGGGGGGGGAATGTCAGCCTTTCTCAGCCAGAGACATGATACGCAACAAACCGAATTATTTTATTTCCTTGGTTTTACCTTTTTGTGTGTGTGTGTGTTTGGCAATTGTTGTTTGAATGCTGAAACTTCTGTATAGTACTTCATGTTGTATTTGATTGCACAAAAACATTATTAATATAAAAGCTGATTGAACCAATTTGACATCGTTTTAAAATAAACATGTGGAAGAGTGACATATAAGACCGCTGTATGTCTGCGACACAGAGGCTACATTCACACACACACAGTTAAGTGGCACATAAATGAAGAATGGGTATTAAACCAGCAGGGATTATCCATAAGGGGATAAGCCTAAAAGAACAATTAAAAAATCATTACTCATAAAGAATAGACTTTGTTTTCAACGGTCTGTCCTAAAATTATATCTGTTTTAAATTCATGTTTAACTCAAGCTGAAATTTGTTGATATTTTATTATAAAGAAAACAATATGTTATTAAGCAAGTTGTTTTCTTTTCTCTCTATAAGAATAGGGTATATAGTCACAGCAGCCAATTAAATAACTATGTATCTTTGTCCAAACTACATTATGTGGGAAGCTGAACTCAAACTCACAACCTTGCAGCTGCATTAAAAAATAAGAGAACCCCAAAGAAAGAGAAAACAACTTCAAAGGGGGCAGATATACCATCTATAAAAGAAAAAGAAAAAGAAAAAAAGACGGATAATATACAAAACATATACAAAAAAGCTCAAATATGGGGGTCTTAAAATGAGTTGAACAATGTAAATTTGTGAAGTCATTCCAGTAATTTCACTGCTTAGGACAGAAAGTTGTGTTTCCATCTGCTGGTTCTGTTATAGATGTTATGTTAAGTTCAAAACATAAATGTTGAGGGTATGAGGAGTTTCTGACCATTTTCAGAGGTCTTTACCCCTGAAACAGAGCTGGACAGTTTCAGCAGGAGACATTTTTGTCTCCTGCTGGGGTAGGGTATAGGGCACAGTTATTTCTAATAATTTAACCCTAATCGTCTTCTAAGGCCAAGCAGTTTCTTACATGAAAACAATTCATTGAAGCAGAAATATTTAACTGCATTAGCCCTTTTCCCTGAGCAGAAAACTTTATCACAATGTTGATGTTTCTGCTGCTTTTTAATTCAAGTTTATCAAATCAAAATTTACTGATTACAACTTCTGCTTTTAGTTTTCATTTGTGTAAAAGAATTAGCTTCTTTGCAAATTTGAAAACCTCAACAGCAAATTATGAAGACACTAACTGTGTGTTTTAGATCTTTTTTTTTTTTTTTTGTAATATTTCATGGAGCCAAACCGAGGTTATTTATTCACTAAATAGGACTGGGTCACGGCTGCTCGTGATTAAATCAGCAGACAGAAGTTTGTGTTTGTGAAGTGGGTTGAGCTCTCTGAAGTTCCATGACGTTTATGAGTGTTCATCCCCCCTCCTCCCCCAGGCCATGGGGGTCTTAACCAACTAGGTGGAATGTTTGTTAATGGCCGTCCGCTTCCGGAAGTTATCCGGCAACGCATCGTAGACATGGCCCACCAGGGGGTCCGACCCTGCGACATATCCCGCCAGCTCCGGGTCAGCCACGGCTGCGTCAGCAAGATCCTGGGACGGTGAGCGCAGCGACGGACAGTGTTACTCCACTTCCTTTTGCAGTGACCTTTGAGCTGTTTGCTTCTCAGAGACACTTTTGGTGATTTTTTTTTTTTTTTTTTTTTTTTTACAAAATGTTTTTTTTTATTAACACAGTAACCATCTCTCACAGGTATTACGAAACGGGCAGCATCAAACCAGGGGTAATCGGCGGCTCCAAACCCAAGGTGGCCACGCCGAAGGTTGTGGAGAAGATCGCGGAGTACAAGAGGCAGAATCCCACCATGTTTGCCTGGGAAATCAGAGATCGACTACTGGCGGAAGGAGTGTGTGACAGCGACACGGTGCCCAGTGTGAGCTCCATTAACAGGTGAAAACTCAGTGACATATCATAACTGAGTTAATGCAGTCTTTCAAGCGTTTTTAGGGGCTTAATAATAGAGAGGGTCTTCATTTGTTTGTTTGTTTGCAGAATAATTCGAACTAAAGTTCAACAGCCTTTTAATCTCCCACTGGATGGAAAAGGTTTGAGTCCAGGACATACCTTAAGTAAGTCTCTAATATGTATAAAACATTGGGTCATAAGATTAAGTTTATGACCTTGTGGGATTAGGATTACTGGAAAAACAACTGCGCTTCTCTGGCTCAAACCTGAGGGTTTTCCTCTCTGTTTCCCAGTTCCCAGCTCAGCCGTCACTCCTCCAGAGTCGCCTCAGTCAGACTCTTTGGGCTCCACTTACTCCATCAATGGCTTGTTAGGAATCCCCCCGCCAAATACAGACGGCAAGAGGAGCCACGATGACAGTAAGGACCGAATCTAATTATAACTATGCCCAGAGTTGCTGGAAAGAAGTGTTTGTGACACCTAAACACAGAGGGTGTGAGAAATGAGCCTGTGATGGGTTTTCTTTTTAAGGTTCTGGGGAAATAAAAGATGGGATTTATCTCCAGATTCTCCAAAATCATGGTCATATATGTCCACTGTTTGTACTTGAACTTCATTCAACACACCATCATAGAGTTTTCACTCTTTAACTTTATGTTAAGTATAAAATACTGCTAAAACAAATAATTTATTCACGCTGCCATGTCTTGAACAAATTGGGAGTTTGTAATTTTTGTAAGGAAAGAATGCCCTGGAAATCCATCTGAACAATCTTAAGTCAAGTTCATTGAAAGGTCTACACAGACACTTAAAAGTATTTATCATATGCTTTAATCCTGCAATTTGGATGTGAAAATAAAGTTTAAAGAGAAGTGCTTCCAAAATACAGCCCTGAGGGACACCGTAAGTTAAGTTAGTTTCTTCTTAGGACCATTTTACCCGCGCTTCTTAATAATAGCTTTTCTGTCAATTAATTACAGGATCAAGTCAAAAACAAGCAAAAATAGATTCCTGTTTTTATGTCCGCAAATAATTTCTCAACCTTTTTATGTAGTGAATTCTCATACAAAACAACAACAACAAAAAACAGTGTTTGCTACTTTTGAACTCCCTCCTCTCCTTCCTCCTCCTCGCTGTGTTGATCCAGGTGACCAGGAGAGCTGTCGGCACAGCGTGGACTCCCAGGGCAGCGCGGGCGTCCCGAGGAAACAGATGAGAGTCGAACACTTCTCCACAGCCGCACAACATCTGGACTGTGGGTTTGATCGTCACCACTACCCGTCAGACTCCTTCAGCTCCACCTCAAGCAGCAAGGCAGAGCAGGTAGCAGTAAGGGATGAGTCTAAAGTTATGTTTGCTTCAGTCTGAAAACGGTGCAGAGACATTTCTGTACGCCCTTTCTTATTATTTCAAATGTTATGCTTGTTTATTTGTGAGAAAATCCTGTCACTGAACTTTGCTCGTGCTCATGCTGAAGCAAAATTTGGGCCGATATCTAATCCCTGTCTTCCATCTTTAGACTTTGTACCCGCTGTCGCTCATCAATGGCAATCTGGACGATGCCAAGACCAGCCTCTCAACAAGCAGCTCTGTCATTGGACGAAATCTGTCAGCACACCCAAGCTACACTGTAGTAACCGGTAAGATACTTTAGGTAACGTCTCCTGACACATATCAGAAATGCAAACTGGCATCTTTTAGGCTCAGACGTTTCACTCCATCCTCACCTTTTCCAGATTTCAGCCTACTTCATTTAACCCCCTGCATTGGGTTTCTTACATTAAGCATTTGTTTCCATTTCTCTCACCCGCTCACTGCGCGCCGGCTCTGAAAGAGCCCCTTCAGACTCTGCCGCTCTGTCTGAAGCAGGAAATGTCCCCAGAAGTGACCAGTACGAGCCCCTCACCAAATATGGTGGCATCCACCCTGGCGTACGTGGAGCTGCAGGCGCTGCAGAAACCTGTTTCTGTCAGCAGCAGCTGCAACGGCACCACCAGCAGCAGCAGCAGCTCCAACTCATATCCCAATGCCTTCAACTCATTTTCCCATCATGCACCGATGTACGGGCAGTTCAGCAGTCAGTCTATCATGTCAGGTAATTCACCCATTCATCTCATGTATGTTCACGATCATAATGCAACAAGTATCCGTGTTTCTGACCATTAGTGTGGCAGGTTTTTTTGGGGGGGGGCGGATGCTGCAGCTGAGTCACCCCCATTATCCCACACAGATTTATTCTGTTTTCACTTAAATGATTCAGATCATAAAACAAATTGTAACATAAGGCTAATAATTTGACATAATTCAATGGAGTTTTCAAATTATGGTTTAATTTATTAAGGGAAAATTATCAATCTAGACCCACATGATCCTATGTAAAAGTTTATATGCGGTGACAGCCAGGTACAGCATGTTCTTATTTGCAGTTTTACTGCTGTTACATTTGAGTTTTCTTGGATGAACGACCTGTTTAAGGTCATACCGCTTCATCTAAGTCAACTTTAATTATAACTTTTATTCTGCAACACCAAAATCTTCCTTTTGGATTTTTTTTTCTTTTTTTTTTTGAACCATTCACAGCTGGATTTGTCGGTGTACTATGGGTCATTTTTACTGTTGCATAACCCAAGTGATCATCACACTACCACCCCAGTATTTGATTGCAGGTTTGATGTTCTTTTCTAAAATGCGACGTTAATTTTATACCAGATACATTGGGATGCAAACATTTCATTAAGTTCTGGTTTTGTATTATCAGTCCACAGAACATCTTCCTCGTAGTTTTAGGGATCACCAAGATGGTTGTTTGAAACAGGTCTTTGTGTGTTTCATAGTCAGCAGAGGTTTTGACCTTCAAACTCTCCTATAGAGGTCATTTTTACCCAGTATCTTTCTTCCTGTTGAAGCTTGGATACCGACAATAAGGCGTACACAGTGATAGATGTTTGTTTGTAACCTTCTCCTTATCAGTGTGTTCTTGGCGCAATTTTGGTAGGTTGTTAATCCTAGGAAGATTTACCACTTTTCTATGTTTAGTCCATAAAATGACTTTGAATTGATAACATTGAATTTTTGAATTTCTTAGCACCGGGCCATGTTGTTTTACTTTTTAATATATTTTATCCTACTTCATGTCATCAGACATGTTGCAAATCAAGTCATTTCTTGATTCCACATCTTAATCAGTAATAATGAAATGGGGTGATATCAATTAAAATAAATGAACTCATTTGTAATTCTGGATTTACTCAAATTATATGTGTTGTATTAAAATTGTTTGATGATCAGAAATATGTGTGTGTGTGACATAAAAGCTAAGACGGAAGTAATACACAGGATGGAAATTATTTTAATTCACTGGAAGTACTGGAACAAATGTGCAAAAAATGTCACTAATATCTGAATAAATATCTTTAGTGAAGTTGCACACAGTTTTTGTAGCCATTAAATGCCTCCTAGCATATTTCCAGAAAATGACGAGTTTATTTTAATTTACTGCTTAGTTTCTTGAAAGTGACTTGGCTAAAGCATAGGTCACAAGTGTTCAATAGAGCTTAGGTCAGTGGTTTAGGGAGGCAGCTCCAGAAGACTAATATTAGCTTAATTTAATCATGCTAAAATTTGTTTTTTGTGTGTGTGTGCGTGTGTTTAGGTCATTTTTCTGCTGGAACATCTAATTTGTTTGAATTTTCATCCCTCAGTACTGCAAAACAAACATTCTGTACCAACTTCAAGTTTGAGTTCATGGATCGTAGATAAGTAGATATTGCCTTTACATTTAGGCGTACGCTGATGTTTTGGCTGAACAAATCTTCAGGCTTATGGTTGAAAAGATTTGTATCACTGTTGTCTTTTTTTAAACCAAAGGGTTTGGGGGTCTTTCTGCAAAGAGTTTGCTTGTTCACCCTGTATATGTGTAGTTTTGCTACAGTAAGGTCTTCTTACTGTGCAAAAACATGCATGTTGGGTTAATTATTCTCTCTAAGCTGCTCTTGAGAGTGAATTTGTTCATACATTGAAGTTTTGTCTTGTATGTCTCTTTAGGCTGTCGACCTGGAGACGTCGATTTTGCAATCGTGTTTATTTTATCGTAAAGCACCACAGTGAAATTATCTTTTTTTTTTTTTTTTTAAATCTTGCTTCCAAATCTTTTGCCCTGTTATATAATTTATTTTAAAGAGAAGTTTGGGAATTTGGTGGTAGTTTTCATTCTTCATTCCAGCACTTTGTGAAATGCACAAGCAGCAAATTATCCAAACAACGTGATGCTCTGTCTTGTCATGTTTGTCTAACCTGGTCGTCTTTTATATGAACATTTCCTTCGTCTACAGTTTGCAGCTGCAAATTTCAGTCAAGTCTGAAGATGCCGATTTGGATCTTCTGTCTTGATTGGTGTCTTCTGTGTTCGTGAAACTCATTTCATTGTTCACAGGAACAATCAGATTCCACTTTCCATTCAAAAATAATGTATTAGATCTTGGTCTTGAAAAGTTAGAATACTCCATTTTATTAAAATAACTTTTTTTTTTTTAAATCTTCAGGTTTTATCTTGCATAAGCATTCCACCAAGGGAATAAAACATCTCAAATAAATGAATAAAATACTAACAATTATTATGACCAACATGTCCAGGTGTTTACAGGTGCCAGTGTTAAATGTTACTGGGCTACAGGAGGTTTTGAACTTGCTCAAGGTTGTTTTTGAAAGCAAATTGAATAAAAGTATTAATTTAGTGAATACGGCGCTAATGTTTCTTGGGTGCTTACTCTCCAGATTGGCCGATTCTCCACAGTAAGACGTAACCCAGTTTTATTTTTGTCGTTTCAGGGCGTGACATGGTGAGCTCCACCCTGCCAGGTTACCCGCCCCACATCCCCTCCCCGGCCCAGACAGGATACTCCTCCTCTGCCATCACAGGAATGGTCGCAGGTGAGCTCCACAACCCACGGAGGGGCATTTAAAGTAAAAAGAAGCAAACAACGAATGAAATGCAGGAAGAGAAGAAAACGTCGGATGGAGGTTTGTAGTTTAACAGGGAGGGAGGCTGAGTTAATCAGTAGCCTTTGCCAGGGTGGTGATCTGTGTACATGTGCACGCGGGTGCACACAGGCCCGGGGGGTACATAGAACAGGCTGGGGGGTTCCGCCCTGCTGCTCACACCCCCCATCCAGACACTTCTGACCACATATCGCCATGGGAACCAGGGGGCCCAGCAGGGAGATGCAAGCAAGGGTGGGCGGGAAGAGATGTGAAGTCTGGATCCAAACCGAAGAGTAGGAGGTCTTTGTTGCGTGTGTGTGTGTGTGTGTGTGATGTGCCTTTATATTTGAAGTCTGCCCTCCGAAGCGCGAAATGAGAGGGTCTGATTTATTATTTTTCTGGTGGGCTCACAGTGAGGAAGCGTTGATACACAATTACCGAGTGAAGGAGGAGGGGGTGTGTGGAGGGGTGAGGCAGGAGGAAGAGGAGAAGGAGGAGGTGAGGGGTGGGGGGGGGGGGCTCAGGGCTTCATTCCAACCAACATAATTACCAATTAGATATTGGAATGTTATAAAAAAAAAGAGAGAGAGAGAGAGAGAGAGAGAGAGGAAGAATGAGTGTTAGTGAAGCTAAAGCAGGAAGTGCAGGACGAACAAAAGAGGAGGACGTTTCAGAGGGCAGCGACTGAACGATGCGAGTGGCTGAGCGCCGCAGAAGAAAAAGGGCGCGGAGGCTGGGTGTGTGCACGCACCGCTGGGCTGAGGGATTTCACCCTCAGCCATCCACCTGCACCGCAGATTAATGGTTTACATGCTGCACTAACTGCTGGTGAATTATGAGCTAAGCTCCAGCAGTTGCTGGCACGCAGACAAACAGCCCGACTCCGTAAAGCATGTCCCCTCCTCGCCCTTTAATAACAAATGTCTTCATGAATTTTATCTGCGAGATGTGTCTCCTGACATCGTTTTATTTTTCAATTATTTTCCAGCAGGTGCAGACTACTCGGGTCAGTCCTACGGCCATTCGCCCTACACCTCCTACAGCGAAGCCTGGAGGTTCACCAACTCCAGCATATTGGGTAAGCAGAAGAAGACTCTGACAGCGTTGTGCAAGGTTTCTCATTATGGGTTATAGGTTAGCAAGTTGAAAATGACCTCTACAATGAAAGACAAAATTTGCAGGTGTTTGAATTATTTTTTTTTCCTGCTCATGCAAAGAAAGCCCTGATTTTCCTTACATTTAAAGAGAATCACCTCTGCTGACCTTGTGATGCAAAAACATTAAAGCATGATTTGAATTTGAATGAGCAACTTCCAGAAAAGTGAGCCCATAATGCTTTGGTCACATTTTCCATCGGACCATTTTGGTCCTTGTGGGAAAAAAATGTATCAGGATGTTAATTGTTTGAGGTGTTTTAACAAAGTGAATATTTTTTTTTGTCTTGATGTTTTTTTTTTTAATTTTATGTCTTCAACCTTTATTTTTCCAAAAATATCACATCAAAGCTGCCAGACGGTTTTAATATTTTGCCAAAAATGAATAAATTAAGCAAATGTGAAAACATTGAAGTAAACACAGAAAGAAGCAAAATTTGCAAAATGCCACATTGGTTTAATGTAATTTATTGCAAATATGTAATCTATCGATAGTGCCTCTCAAAGCTTGCATCCAAACTTCGGCATGGAGCAAAGAATACATAAACTCAGTATATTTTAATAGGACTGAATGTTGTTGATTTTTTGTTTATCTGTGAAGTGGAAGGAAGTTACACATTGTTTACAAAAATCCTGCAAGTGGTTGATTGCCATTGTGTTCAGCACACTTTTTCCTGCAATTAATAAAATCCACTAAATCCAGTTGCCTTCAGAAGTCACTTACTTAGACTCTGGAAAGCATTTACCAGTGAAGCACCCAATAGATCCATGATAACTCTGGAGGAGGTGTGGAGAACTACGGCTCAGGTGGGACAGGTAGCCATGTTTAAGTTACCCAGTGGGAACAGCAGATATGGAAAAACTCTACTCTTGTCACATGAGATCAAAACATAGCTTTTGACCTGCAAGACAAACGCCATCTATGGGAAGAAATTGATGCTCTGAACACACGATTCTCAGGAAGAAACATGAAAGTGGTAGCGTGATGCTGTGGGGATGGAAGACAACTCATTAGAGTCTGCAAAGACTTAAAGACTGAAGTAAAAGCTCACCTTCCAGCAGTACAACAGACATAAGTGAACTAACGAAGCAGAAAAGGAATGAAATGCTTTATATCAAAGTAAATGCAAGTCTTAGAATGGCCTAGTCAAAGTGTAGAGCTTATTCTAACTAAGAAACTGTGGTGAAACCTGAAAAAAATGTGCACAAATGTTAAACTCTGTTTTCTATATCCATGTGTTATTTCTTTCCACTTCACATGCATGCTGAAAGAAATTCAATTTGAAAGAAATTAAAGGGGTGTGAACATTTTTTTCACACACACGCCTTCCTCACCTTAGAGATATTAAAGTAAATGAACAATAAAACGGGGAAAATGAGTTGTTATTAAACACAGTGAATTAACTGTTCCTCTGCTGCAGGAGTCTGGTTATGAAGAAAAATTCAGCATCACAAGTTGAATACTTACAGCGAACGAGACCCAGTTCACATTCAAACCACAGACACCATAACCAGTCTCTGACTTTCTGCTGGCAAATGTTTCCACAGCCGTGAACAGCTCCCACTTCTCCGTGTCTCCCTCCACAGGCTCGCCCTACTACTACAGCTCGGCATCCCGCACAGGTCCCCCCTCTGCAGCCGCCGCCTACGACCACCTCTAGTCCCACGCGGCTGCAAGCCGGGACTCTTTGAAACCAGACTGAGAAACATAGCTGAAAGTGGACAGATGTGATGCGGGACCATGAGAGACAAAGCTGGAAACTCTTGCTGGAGGAATTATTGTTTCTCGTAGCCTTTTTTTACGGTCTACAACCTCTCGTTTTATTTATTCGTCGTGACTGACGCGGCCACGCAGGGTGACTGATTCATGTTTACACACCCTTTTCTGGGCGTGCTTTCAGCTCGACTGTGCATTTCGTTTCAGTTGAAATCTCTTTAAAACTGTTTTTCAGCCAAAGACTTTTTTCTTTCCTGGCACATGTACAACTTGATTCAGCAGCGCAAGTTTATTGCTTGGAGATATGCAACCTCTGTGAACTAAACTATGCCTGATTTGTTTACATTGTGGATGTGTTTTCCCTCTTTTTTTTTATTTTTTTTTTTTAACTGGAAACGTTAAATCCAGTGATAATATGAAGTCCTGCTGCTGGTCTGTACCTGCTTGTGGATTCTCTGTATAGACAAACACTCTGAATCAGAAATATCGACTTTAAAAACATAATGTCCGTCATAGAAAATTCAAGGATCTCTCCAGCGATGTGTACATAGTGTAAATGATGAATTACCTATGGGGAGGTGATTTTGCTCTGCGAATAAATGAGATGATCTGGGAGGGATGTAAACAACGAGGCCTGAAACACATTTGTTTTTGCTTCAGCTGGTTTTGAGTTTGTTGTCCTGCTGATGTTCTGATGTTTGGTAAAAATGGTGACTATTTTTTCTTATACTGTTATTAATATTATTGCAGATGTAAATATGGAATTTTTAAAGAAATATTTTAATTAAAAGCATGACAAACTGCAATCTTCACGTCTCCATCATCATTATTATAATTATTTTTAAAAAAAATTCCAGTTTTTTTTTTCTTTTTTGCAGTTTTTCCTCTTTTAATAGGACGAGATCAATGATCCTGAAAACGCGCATCTGTCTAATTTATTTTTCCTTTCCCTTTTTTTTTATTTTCTGCATCATGTAGTTTTATTTGCAATCATTCCGTCCCTGTTTGCGGCCTCATTATCGCAGCGCGTTAACGAGGCCACGGTTCGGCGGCGGCGCGGCCCACCTGGTGCCACCGGGAGGACGCAGGAGGCGCACGGAGGACTCCAACTTCAGCGACCCCCACGGACAGCATGAGTTCAACACTTAGAGCTTCTTTTTTCTTTGTTTGTTTATTAATTTAAAGTTGGAACTAAGGTGCATTTTAAAACTTTTGACTAGTCTGTTACTGATGAAAAATACAGGCTTTCAGGCAGCAAATTAACATAAAATAGCCTTTGGGTGTAAAATGTTAGACCACATGCCAATGGCGGCAAGCAAGTGAAGTTACGTTCGTTGATTTTTGAGGAATAGCGTATTTAAAATGTGTCACATAAAAATAAATGATTTTAGCAATAAAAAAGGCGTAATTTATTTTGTAGAATATTAATTTATAAATGTAATATTCAGCATTCAAGTTAAATTATAAACAATTTTGATGGAAAACATTAACTACCTTAACTGTACCTAAATATTTTGATCACAGCGTGCTTGCTCATTAGCCTGATTTGTTACTGGTTGTGTTAATGACAGAATATATCGGCGTAAAAGATAATAACTTTAATAAAGATCAATACAAACATGCTCTCTCTCCCAATTTGCAAAAACAAATTGACGTCATCTGTTCTCCTTCCTGTAGTTTAGAAGAACAACTTGTTCCGGACACATTCTGAGGAGAACATTTTCTGTTTTGATGTCTAAGAAACTTTAAGTGGGTTTTCTGCAATGGGAGGGACTTGTGAAAAGCAAACTTTCTTGAATTCTTGAAGCATGAAATGTACCGACTTGAAAGGACTTTGTCTCTCCGCCTCAAGCCAAAGGACTAATTTATATTCTTGCGACGCTAATAAGTTTCTGTCTTGCTGCAAGAATGTTGGTTTCAATACCACTTTTACTAGCCTAGCATTAAGCTAAGTCAAACCTGCTAGCAAGCTAAGTAACCACGAGGCAGTCACTGTGAATAAACGGTGAGGTTTCCAGGGAAACGGCTGTAATTAGTTTAGAAAGAACACTAATGCTAAAGCTAAATATGCTAACACACGCTAAACTTGGTAACCCTGAGTCAATAATTGATGAAGAGCAGTACATCTTAGCTGTAGCTAAAAAATGTTTATTGCTGCCGACTCAATTTGTTTAGATAAATCTAAAAAGCAATATTAGTAGTTTAACTAATTATGTAAATTGTTGTTTATAGTTGCCAGCCACCTAAAACATTGTAGTTGTTGGCTGCACATTAGCACAGCTCTGTAGCCTGACAGCAACAAGGTCTTGGGTTTGAATCCTGGCCTGGGCTCTTTCAGCATTCAGTCTGCACATTCTCCACGTTGGGTTCTCTCTGGGTACTTCAGTTTCCTCCCACAGTCCAAAAGTATGATTGTTAGGTTAATTAAATTGCTGTTAGGTGGGAGAAAGGATAAGTGAGTGCAGGAAATGAATGGGTGGGCAGGTTGATGCCTCTTAGTTGTTAAACTTGCATATTTTCTACTTCACCAAAGAAAATTAATGCAAATTCTTACACAAATTTTATGAGTTAAATTCTAACCAGGGCAATTACTAGTCAAAACTATCTACTCAGCTAATAATATTTCTTCAGGACTTCTATATATTTAAGCATGTTCCTCATGTTAATAAAAACAAGTACAATCTTCTAACTGAACTAAATTTAAATTCAAGTCAATTTGTCGTAAAAAGGCAACAAGATTCCTCAAGGGTCAATAATAGTGTGAAAATTAATGAGATGGACATTAAATAGGAAAAAACTCATCATGATGTATGCTTGGGATTTATTCATCGGAATTTATGAAACAAATATTTTGACCTTAAATTGTTTAAAATGCACAGGAGTTTAGTTTTGTTTTCTGATGAAACAGGATCTTTCTTCATTTTTCTTTCTTCTCCATGATGTCAAATATGCTGATGGAGATCAGATCCAGAGTATTTCTGTTTATGCTTTTCCAAATTTTCTTGACTCGCCTCCCACATGCCTTCTTCTGCAATCAGCATACACTTCAAACATGAGCTGCTCTTCAGCCCATCGTTTCCCATGAGTCCAGTCACACTCATTCCATTCAGGAAGCTTCTCAAGCATGAACGAAAACACACATCTGTACACATCCGAGTATTCAGGTACCAAAGCAGTTTTCAAGTGTGCGCATTCTCCTTAGATGGTCAAATGCCTGTTCGCAAACATTAAGCATTAAACATTAACGGCCCTTCATGCCAAAAGAGTTAAAAGAAAGGAAACATCACACTGCTGCTCACATACATGAGTCACGGCAGAAATAGCTGCTCTGTGTCCCTCTCTGGGCCTATTAGTGAGGAGGTTTCGGGCCACAGTGCTTCTGGTAATGAGCCCGCCAGCACAATACAGGCAGCGGGCCGGAACAGCTGAGGGCAGACAGCACTGGCAGGACGGGGCGACTGGGACTTCCTACATTTAGCACAGGGCTACACTGACGCTACGTTCACGTGTGAGGTGCAGAGACAGAGAGTCTGTCTCATGTATGGGTCCGTTTGTGTGATACAACAGCGGTTGTGGCCCATTTTTAGAGACGAGCCACAAAAACGGGTACCACCGGGGGCCTCCCTGGAGAAATAAGTGCCAGAAAGGCAACGGCGGAGTGTGGGGCAATCAGTGGGATGATGGGCTTGGGTTGTCCTGCACCAGTCATCCAGAAAGTTCTCCACTTTATGCGCTGGTCCAAGACGCAGGCCAAGCAATTCGGCCCAGTGAAAAAGCATAATGTTCTCTGGGAATGCTGCAGTAACAACCTGCCCAGTTTATTCCCCCTACCCCCCGCCCCTCTTTGTTTTGGCTCCTAGAGAGACACAGATTGTGTTTACAGGCAGTTTTAGGTGAAATATGCTTGATGGTTTTACGGTGTGTGTTCCCCCTTATTAGAAATCAATGGTTTTTCATTTCTGTCACAAGCAGAGAGAGAGAGAGACGTTCACTAGCTACCGAGCTCTTTGGCCATTTTGACAACCCACCAAATGGACAGATTTACTTTTCAACTACAGTACGTTTCAGTATCTTCAAACCTTCGTACATTTTGTCACCAAACATCGTCACATCTTAGTGCATTTTATTGGGTTTTCACCTTCGTGATTGAGACAGAGCAGTGCACAGTCGTGAAGATGAAGGAAAAGGATGAATATTGAATATTTTTACAAGTGAATCTGAGAGCAGTGGAAATATATTTATTTTGTTCATCTGTAGAATCACTTTTTATCGCAGTTGTAGCTGTAAGTGATTTAGGGTGTGTATCTCCCTGCTTTCCTCATCTAGAAACAATTTTTCTTTTCTACCCATTATTATTGGATGGAGACTTTTACCTGCTGAAGAATAGCATCCGAACAGAATGATGCTGCTACCACTATGTTTTGCAAAAGGCCTGGTATGTCTGAGGTGTTTTGTTTATTACACGTAAGCCAAAAAGTAACATTTTTGGTAATATTTTTAGTCCTATTTTGCTAAAAGCCTCCACAACATTTTTTTTAATTTTTTTAGGTTTTAAAAGTAGCCCAAGTTAACTTTTGCATTACTGTAGAGAGAGAGAAAAAAAGAAATAACATTAAAATCTACTAATTTCTCTTTTTGCAACATGTCCAACCACCTGTTAGCATGTGCTGGACCTCCTTTTGGACAGACAAAGGACGTTTACTTTACTTTAGAAACATTACCATTAGAAAAACATCATGTTGAGCTTTTCTTCAATTTCCTTCGTCTAAATTTGCCCCGATTAAACGTTATTTTCTAGAACCCAAATCAGAGAGCATGAGCTTGAAGCACCGCCGCCGTGAGCCGGCTGTGCCTCTCTCAAATTTCAAGACGCTATCTGATCCGCCGTAAAGCAGCTGAAACAAACGTGCCAGTCAAACGGAGCGCAGTGGTCAAACAGAGGGTGTTTCTGTGCACAGGCAGGTGCTCTGTGCCTATTAAACAACGCTCAGAGCCTAAAGGCAGGAAGCTACTGTTGACTGGAAGACATCAAGAAAAACGCACCTTTCAAAGCACACACACACACACACACATCGAGGTGGATAAACTCTTCGAGGTATCAGGTACCGCCCTGAGGGAGAGAGTTGACCTGTGAAGACCTGAGGAGTCAAACACACCCTTCATTGAGACGCACATATTGATTTTACAGACTGATCAGTGAATAACACAGCAGATTATACATTAATCAAGTGACGCAAGAACACGCAAACATGTCGCTGTGTATGAATGGAGCCTGGTGGTTTAAAAAAAGGTAATGTATGAGTGAAAAGATGGCACGAGATAAGATGGAGGAGATTAGACGTCAAGCATTCACTTCACTTTGCGCCAACAGCTGCTTTAACCCATGAAGCTCTGACCTGAAGGCCCCGCTGCTGCGTGTTTACCCTGCATCTACAAAAGCTACTGGGTCCGCATCTGAAGACTGCAGTCTGAGCCGTGAGTGTGTTTATGTGAGTGAGTGTGTGTGTGTGCTGGGAGGAAAAAAAAAAAAAAAAAGGGCAAAAAGAGGTCATGCATTGAAATGGCCTCAAGCAAAGCCTTAGCTCCTCTTAAGAGGCTCGATCCTTTGCCAAAACGTAAAGAATTATAGACTTTTTTTTCTAACTGGATCTGAGAGGAAGAAAATTTAAAATGATCCTAATTGAAGTTTCGGAAATGTTTCTCAGTCGAAAGTACGAATCAGTTCCCTCATTCTGATTGACATTTTTGAAGAAAGTCCACAGGAAGTCCGGTAGAGTTTCCCCGTTTTCTCAGATTACGACACACAAAGGAGTCAAAAGAGGAAGGTAAAAAGGTACATGCTATTCAGACGTTTTCACTAATAAAAATGTGAAAAGTCCGCACATGTATTCAGCTCATTACTGCAAGTCTTTCATAGAGTGTCGCCATCTTACTTGCCCAATTTTCTTTGTGAAACAGCTCACGCTTCAACATTCTCATTTAGATTTGGGGCTGAACTTTTACTGGGCCTTTTAAACACAGAGTCTTACTCTGTTATTACTACTGTACCACAGCATAATCTGGATATAGGCAGATACAAATGCATGCCTCTGTTTTCATTTTCTTGTGTACAAAATGAAAACGCATGTTGGTCTATCACATAAAATACCAATACAACACATTGAGGCTTGTGGGGAGCGAATACCTTCCTTTTCGTTAAGTGGACATCAGACGAGAGCTGGAGTGAATAAGTGCAGCGTCAATGTCTCCTTGAATAGACGAGGCGAGTCTGAGTGAAAAAAAAACAAACCACTTGAAAGAACCGAAGAGAGATTTTAAGGAGCCTCGACAGTGAAGAACACTTCACAGGAGCAGGAGTCAAGAGCAAAGGGAGAAAGACGATAAACAAGGATGAGATCATTTTTGTCCTCAGAGGCATGAAATCAAGACTTCATTCACACAAAAGATGGAAAGTAACAAACGGAGCATGTTTTTTTTTTATTATTATTTGGTCGTATTTTCTAGTGTTTTGGGCAACAAGAGAACAATTTTTAAAGCCACATTAAGGCATAGCCTAAAGTGAACAGCTGCACGGGGGAAAAATAAAAGAGAGGAACAAAAGAGAAACTGTGTTTTGAAACAAGCCACTAATGATCCCAACTTGAGCTCTTGGCTTTTTAATTGCCCACCCAGGCCTGACTGAGTCGCCCAGAGCTTGAGAATGGAGCAGCGGACACAGAACAAAAGTCGCCCTCTGAACCCGGCGGCTAACGCTGCCCCTGCTGCTCAGGCCCGGCGTTATTGTTGCTGCAGATCAGGAGAGTGAAGGCTCTTCAAAGGAACAAGGCCACCACCACCACTGCTGAAGTCATGCTCTGCAGGCCAAGTGAGAAGAGCTTTAGGGCCAAATTGGCGCATTCAGCATTAACTGTGGCACAGACAATTAATAAACTCCTCCATTTGAAATCAGAGAAACAAATCATGTGGCCTAAAAGTAACTTTTTCTGCCATTTTCCTTTTTGTTCTTCGTGTTCCTGTCTTGATCTTGTACAAGTGACGTAGAGCGAAAACAAAATAACATTATTTCCTTACAAATCTGTCCCGTTTTATCATTTATTAACCTTCTTCATTCCGTAACAGGAAAACTTTTCTCCAGCCTTTTTGTTTTTTAATGTATAGGTGGCCCCGGGGCCACAGTCACTCCTATAGGCCAATCAGTCATTCTCATCAGCAAAATCTGACTTTATCTTAATGAGCTGTTGTTATTGTTGTGGACCGAATCTTCCTCATGACGTTTACCCACCAACAGAAAAAAAAAAAAAATCAGAAAGTAGATGCGTAAAGTTTTTGACACCAAAACCTCACGTTGTGACCCTGTTTAGTATCGTTCCTGCACTTCGCTGTGTGGCCCATTCACATCCAGTTTCTGTGTTTACTAGGAGTGTGTGTGTGCGTGTGTGTGTGCGTTAAGTTCGGACATCGTACTCAACTGCTGATTAACAGCCTGAGAAATCTCAAAACAGAACCAACTTGGATAACAGACAAAAACACAGGAGGTTCGCCAGAGACAGTGTGTCTTATTTATTTATGCCATTTTCAGGTTTACTGCTGTAATTCAAAGTTTAGGAAAGTTTTATATTTAATGGGTCTTGATTTTGTTGTGAAGGACATTTTGACTCAAACAAATTAGATATAAAACATTAAAAAGCATTCCATATTTCACTAGTCGGTCAGACGACAAATATCCTAATTTCAAAATATAGGAAAAAAAACATTTCAGTTTTTATTTAAATAGGGGAAAAAACTAGATCAAAACAAACTCAAACTAATTAGTTTAATCTAAAAGAAATAAAACAACAGAAAACAGAACATAAAAGTTAAAAAATGTTATTAGGAAAATAAAAAGTAAAAGCATAACCAAATAAAATTAATAAAGACTAGTGGTAAACTCTGTATTTTATATTTCCTGTGAACACTTTATTGATTTATCTGTGAGAACTGAACCCAGATGGACTTCACTTATCCATATTTTGCAGTTTGGGCTTAGTAAGGAAATAAATGTCTTGAAGTATTTCAGATTACGTTGCTTTTTAAATCCTGTAACATTTTCAACCCAAGTTTTTTTTGTTTTTGTTTTTTTGTAACAGGTGCTGAGTAACATGTTGCTTTATAAGTCCTTCATTTAAACAAAGCATCTAAGAGAGAAATTCTTAGATGAGAAACAAATATTAAATCAACATTTTAACATTTTTGAATAGAACACGTAGAACTATATAAAAAAGTGCAATACGAAAATAAAACTACAGCAGTTCTTCCTGGGTCCATTTGTTCAGACATGTGCTGTTCTACAGCACCCTCTTGTGGTAAACATCAGTAAGACAGTTTGTGGCCTCACAAAACATTCACTTTGACCTAAAAGGAAAACATAAATGCTGGTACCACAATATTTCAGTTCATAAAAAGACTTGTGCATTCAGACAAAACTAACCAAGTTCAATTTATGGAGATTATTAGTTGTCCATTTTGCATTTATGTAAAATGAACTAGACAAAAATAAAAATTTCCTGAGGGGGCTTTTTCATGGGTCTTTGGAAGATTTGTATTTTTTTTTTTTAATTTCACTAGCTGTAAAATCTCAGCGGAAACGCTCAAAAGTGCGTCTCTGGGCGCAACAATCGCTTCACGTCAGGCCTCCTTAAATCGAGGGACGATGGTCCGGCGATAAGTCCGTCTCTCGGAGATATTACGTTTGACTTTCACTATTGTCGGAGAGGCCACCTCAAGATCCAGGGAAGGACTAGAGTAAGACCGTTTCAAGCCCCCTTCATCATCGTCTTCATCCCCCATGCAGTCTCCGCAGGTAGCCTTGTCGAACAGTTTCAGGCCGGCGGTGGCCAATGCGTCGTCCTCAGTCTTCGGCACCGTCTTCCAGGCTTCCAGCACCTGGATGTAGGTCTCGTAGCGACACACCTGTGGTTGAACGACAAACACTGAGTAACCTGTAGAGCTACATATACTCATGCTTCAGCTCGCCCAGCAGCTCCAGTACCTCGAACTGCAGGTACTCGGTTCTGACACGGTGTTCCTCCAGATCCCTGGTTTTAGCTTTTTTGCTGTCTGGCGGGTTCTCCTGCTGATGCAACAGGTCGGCTTTGAAGGAATCCAGTTTTCCTGCGTGACACTGCAGCTGACGCTCCTACATCAGGAAAATGACAGGAAAGAAGACAAAGGTTACATTTCTGGTCTCTAAGCAGAACCAGAACATCCACAACTTAGATGTTTGTGGATGTATTCGTTTTTCAGATTGCGTGTGACAAACCAACACAAAGTAGTGCAAAATTGTGAAGTGGAAGGAAGAAAATAAATGCAGAGAAGTATAGAATTATAACTATATAACCAATTTATAAATCCCATGTTTTGTGTCTGCGTTTGAATCCCGATGATTAAACATCTGTCACTATGTTAAAATGGCAGCTACAGTGCTTCTGTTCAAATCTGTGAACTGGTATTGTTTACAAACTGGTTTCATTTACTTTTGGAAAAAAAATACTTTTAGGAGTATTTTTGCTACATTGCACTTTTTACTTCTGCTTGAGTAATTTTATTATGGAATGTCGCCACTCTTGCTTGAGTAAAATTTCAGGATATTCTACCCACTGTGAGCCACTTCGATGAAAGAAGAACAAACTCACTTCAACCGAATATTCACCACACACAGAAACACACCTGCAGGTTTTTTTTTTTTTTAAATACTGAGTGAAATTGATTTGGAAATTTTTTTATTTTGCCTGATTTTGTTATTTTATATTTAGTCCTGAAAATAGCAACATTTCCACAGAACTTCATATTTTGGTCTGCTTGATGATGCAATTTTTAAATATTACATGATTGTTTTTTTGTTTTTTTAGCTTGTACTGTAGTAGCTATTTTACCAAACACTTTTTTACTCTTACTTGCGTAATTTCTTTTTACTTTTACTTATGTAAAAAGATGTCAAAGTAGTCCTTCTCCTACTTCTCTACAGTTCTTTTGTACTCTACCAGCCACTGGCTTTGAATGTTTGACTTCTGCATCACATTGACTAAAATATATATATTTTTTACTGTTTCTTCAATTGATACAGAAAAGTCGGTTGCGACACAGGGTGAAAAATTACACAAGCACAATTATCAAAACATAAGGTCTTTTAAAATCAAGTTATAGCAATTGCAACTTGTAACTTATTATCAAAGAAGACTGAAATGCATACCAGAGAGTGTGCAGACTTTGAGGCAGGAAGTATCGGCCTGAAGAACCTCCTCTGGGAGCCGACGGCGGCTGGGAACGGAGGAGACGAGTGAAGAGCGGAAACCAAGTTGATGCGGCAGATCCATGAATTCATCTCTGCTTTGGATCTGAGAGAAACGCCACCATCAGTCTCTTTAGAGGAAACCTGCAGCCTCGCACACAGACACATACATCTCGCCCTGACGATTCTATGCGACTTACGACGCCTGGAAGAGAAAAACCCTCCAGTCGGCCGTCTGCAGGCGGAACACATGCGGCTTCTTGGTGTAGTCGGCTGCCGGCTCGGCCAGGGAATGATGGACTCCCACCATGTCCTCGGTCACCGGATGTTCTTTGCGATAATCATGCTGACACACAACACAGACAACTCAGGATCGAGTAAAAGAGCTACATGGCGCTAGGAGAATTAGGAATGGAGTCACTCACCTTCTGTAAGTAAAGGGTCATTCCCTTCAGCTCTGCAAAGAAAGGTTTCCAGCCCCGTTTCCCCCAGGGAGCTGCCACAAAACAACAACATTCAGCAGATCTATAATGGCCAACGACTTGCATTGCTAACATACAGATTTTAATAAAACCTGTCAAGCAACTAAAATATGGCTTTGGCATTACTGTTTGAATTTGAATTCAACAGCTACAGATTCAAAGTTATGTAATTGTTCATAATTAGTAGTGGTAGACCAGGGATGTCCAAATGAAGGTCCGTGGGTCATTTGTGGCTCTCAGAAGGATTTTATGTGGCCCACAAACACAACTCAAGGTCGGTTGTTTAGGGAAAGATTTTTCCTTGTACGAGGCCTTTCAAAAACAAATTGAAAAACGTGAAAATGTTAAATACAACTCAAAGTACTTGTATTTCAAAAGTCACGTTTTCTGCTTTCAGTTCAAATTTGTGCTAAATCCATAAACTTTGGCTCTAAGACACACTTTACACATCTTTTCATTCTGCGCTGCTGGGCGTAGAAGTAAAACTGGTCTCACTTGTACATAAGATATTGTATCTCAATGGGACAAATCATATAAATAAGGAGTAAATAATATTTAAAAAATAAAATAAATTGCAGTAAAAGTATGTTTGCATTATTTATTACTAATGTCGTCAATTATGTAGGTCTTTCTGCTCTGATGCCTAAACCTAAACTTGGAACCAGACTCTCGTCTAGGTCTGTTACAAGTGCCAATACCAGCCTTTAAAAATCATTTTTCTGTTTATATTAAAGCGTGAAACACCACATAATGTCCGTCTCAACACTGGTATCCTTCTGCTTTGTAAATTGTTGTGTCTAATGTGATGTAACGTAGGATATATGTGTGTCAGTCCCACTTACTGCGTTTTCCGTTGATGTCGGCATGCAGCTTCCTCTGCAGGAATCCCTGTTTGACCACCGTGGCCTTTTTGTCCTGAGGAACGTCCAGGAACGGGTTGGATTTGGAGCGCAGAGGAGCGTCATCTCCTGCACTTTCATCCACCAGGTTCTTCAGCTCCTCCTCATCCCTTTGCCACAGGATCAAGTGAAAACATGAATGAGGTCATGGGCTGGAATCACGGATCAGGAGATGCTTTTTTTTGGATGGTTTTACTTACACGGCCCACTCCAGCGGTTCACTCTTTATGGAGTTATAAAGACTCTACGATATAAATCCAAGGGAAAAGTTTCATCAGTTTTGATACACGCGTTTTACACTTTAGCTGGGAGAAGAAAAATGTAAATATTTTTACTTTCAGCAGCTCCTTGTTGAAGTTTCCTCCCTCGTTCATCCCATCCAGGTTGGTCACAAACTTAGATGAAGACATGGATTTTCCTACATTCTGTAAACAAACGTGCGATTGCTTAAAAGCCGAACAAATCAGCGTCAAAAACAAACTGTAGAGGCTGTTTGGTCTCACCTGTCCATGCAAATCAGTGTTGAGGAGCATCAAAGCACAGGTCAGAGCCAACACGGGCCCTGAGGACATCCAGAAGAGACAGAAACAGATGTTAGACACGAATGAATCGCCGCAGCTGCGTCTTTAAGCGTGACGCATGTCTGTCTCACCGGGGGAGGAGTAGGAGTCGGGGTTGCACTGGTGGAAGCGGTTGGAGAAATGCTGCAGCACTCGCTCTCTCTCCTGGGTCTCCCCTATCAACACAACGACCTTCAGAAAAGATCTAGGGACGAGAGCGTGAAAAAGGATTAAAAAAGATAAATATATATATAAAAATATCGGTCTGTGGTATTTTACCTGAGGGCCTGATCCAGAGTTTGGCCAGTGAAGTCAAAGAATTTGAGGTATTCCTCTCCGACAGCATGACTGAAGACATTACTAAACACGGGAAAAATGTTATATATGAATATATTTTTTGACACAAATGTAAGATTAAAATGAACAAATCTTACGATTCTTCCAAAGACTCAGTTTCAAATTTCTAAACTATTTCAGATTCGAAGGTTTCGATTTTTGCAGCAATTTTTAAAACTTCACTACATTTGGTACAAAAAAAAAAGATATATTTTACACATTGTATTTTACACATAAAACATGATTAAATATTTTTTTCCAAAGAAACCTGAATTTAAGTTACAGATACAAAAATTACTTTTTGTTTTTGTTTGTCTGTATATCTAGATATACATATTTAAAACCAATAATCATGAATACAATGAGGATTTTATCCAAATGTCTTATTAGCTGTAGTAACACTCACCTCACCTTTCCAAGAAACTAAAATTATATCTGGTCTATTTTAATCTTATTTTTATAGTTTTAATTAGTCGACATTTTCTTTATAGTGTTAGTTATTCTACAAGCTCTTATTTATTCTCGGTCGTGTCTTTATTTTGATAAAAAGTCAACAATGAAAATAAAAAGCATCTTTATCCTTTAGTTGACATTGAAATTCCAATTAAAAAAACACCAAGTTTTTTTTTTATTTCTATTGGAAAGTCGTCTTGTCAAGAGGCCAAAAACATTTCTTTTAAATAAGTGTGCATTTTCATTTTGTCCTGTGCTCAAATAAAATCAGGAAACAATCCAAAAGCTCAGTTTTGCTACCTAGACTTGGACAATTAGAAAATCACACTTCCAAATCCAGAGAGGAAAACTGAGCTTGTGAAACGTTTCCAGATTTTACCCCCTGCACTTTCTGCCTAATGAATTTAACAGGCTAATTTACTTCTACTACCAGTCAAGACTGACATGTAAAAGCAAAACATAAAAGAGTCGAGTTGGTCATTTGATTGGTAACACTTTCATCTGAGCCAAATTAAAGAACAAATCAATACTTTGATTAAGTGAGAAAACATTGAGGTTTCTGCATGGCAGTAATCAGCATATTATGCAAACAAGATGTAAAGTTGAAAACCCTCTGAAAGCAGGAAGTTAAAACAATGGCTTTCATGTGTTGATCAGAAACATTTACACACTGTCTCTTGGTCATGATTAAACAATAAAACTAAGCTAATGTTACCTCATCGCAATAAAAACACTTTGATGCTTATGCAAACCTTTAAGCTGTTTATCGAATAATAATCAAAGTGTCTGAATGTGTGCTTACTCTTTGTCCAGATGTTTCACCACATCTGAGCGTTGGATGTTGTCCAGCTTAAAGAGTTGCTCAGCGAGTCGCCGGGCCTTCTCCCTGTCCACCTTATCCCCGTTGACGTAAGGCACCACCGAATCCTCGTGTTTTCCTCCGTTAGACACGACTCCTGGTGGGCTCTCGCTGTCAGGAATCCCAGCGTCTTCAGTCTGGACCACCGTCTCAGCCTCTCGGCCCACGTGGTTGGACTCGGCCTCCTCGTCCCGCGGCGCAGCCTCGCTGTCAGGCGACAGCTGTTCTGTCACTTCTGACTCGTTCGTCTTGTCTGAGGGTCCCGGCTGCTCAGACGAGCGGCGTGTTTGCTGTGGCAGCTCATTCGGCTCTGATGGATTGCCCGTGACTGCGGACTCCTTAGCTTCATCACAAGCCGTCTGCTCTGGTTGATCCTCTGGAGCTTCTGGTGGGGTTAACTGGTTTGGTGGTGCCATCTCTGGGGCCTGGTCCTGAAGCTGATCAGACTCTTCCGGATGCATCTGCTTGGGCTCCTCGCTCGTTTCGCCCGGCTCAGACTCTGACGCCGCTCTGTGTTGGTCACGCTCCTGCTGCTCTAAAGAGTTTGTCTCCACCAGATTTGCAGGGTCTTCCGTCCAATCTGATGAGTCTTCTGCGCTCTCCGGTTTTTCCGCCTTCTCTTCTGACACTTCCTCGTTCTTGTCCTCGGACTCTGACAGCTCAGGATCCACTTTCTCCTCCACTTCTTCACACATTTCTCCAGGCAGCACAGAGAGATCGTCGCCTAACTGAGCCGGTGTCTCTGCGTCCTTCTTGTCCTCTGAATGTCCACAGTCCTCTGGAAGCTCTTGTTGCTCTTTTGGCATGTCAGCAGGTGTGCTTGGTCCGGTGTCGTCAGTTTGCGGCACTTCTGCAGGCACTTCCCTAAAAGGCATCAAAGCAAACATGCATTGAGAATATATTTAAAATAGCCCAAAATTCTGCAAAGGTGTGTACATAAAAGAATTCAGAGGTCGGAAACGCTGGTGACTCAACACTGACATCTATTTAGAAAGGTCTGAATATAAAAAAGAGAAGGAAAAAAAAAAGTGTGTTAAACTGGAAGAAACCCTAATGTGGCAGCCTAACTTTTAGAAACAGGATGTGATCAGTGTTCCTGTTAGAAAGAGAAGGCCTCGACTGAAACTGTCATTAATTAATTTAAAGCTGGTTTCATTTATGGTGTCATCTTGCAGGCGGGTAACATACTCTCCCCCAACTTAAACCTGAAAAGAGGTCGCATGGAACTCTATGTTTTTTGTGTAATCAAGGTATCACTTTCACAAACTAACATAGGAAAAAACACGCAGTTCATCACTACACCATGTCATTAGTTCTTTGAGTCAAAATGCAGAAGTGGAGGGTGAAAATGCTCTTACTGCTTGTATAGGAATTCAGAGGGGAAGTAGCCGTCAGCTAATGGCAATTAAAAGCACAGGAAGAAAGTTTTCACCTCTGAAAGCAGTTTGCAGGTTTGAGATATTCAGGGGAGCGGTGGCAAAAAGCCGAGAGGGAAAGACATGAGTAATGACTCTAGAGGAGCTCTTTGGTTTTCCACTTAAAGTAACAATTAACCAGAATGAGACCCTCATGGTACGATAACCTTGAGTACAAACACCATAGTTTCACTGTATTCATACAAAAAATGTATAATATTCAGAAACAGCCACAAAAACAATTGTTTTAATTTAACGTCATTTTGATGCGACACAGAAAAACAAACATATAGAATAGATTTTTTTGCCAATTTTGTAGTTTACTAGTGCTTAATGCAAAGAAGATTATACATTTTAGGTATTCTGCTCTTCAGAGAGGAATGCAAGTCTAAAAATCTTATATTATCTTGTTAATTAGGCTGGATATTTGCAAATGCACTCGGCTGCTTAGCAACCATGCTGAGCTGTACTTTAAAAACGGTGTTACTCGCCACTTTAGTTTTCATGTTTGATCCAAAAAGAGCAAAATATTTCAAAAAGCCCCTTTTTTTCTTGTAAGCCAGGGGAAAATTTTTGCAGTCAGCTAACGTGCAGTGCACAGCAGCAGCATTGTGCTCTCTGAATCGCTAAACTGACTTTAGACCATATAGAAACATGTTTGAATATAAAATTTAAGGGAATCTGGAACCTTAAACCTTTTCAAGCCTTTGCTTAGTTTAACATCGATACACGGCAGATGCTTCATTTAAAGGTTTTCTAAAATAAGTTAAATAAAATAAATAAAAAGTGGGAAGACAATTCCCAATCCTGTGAGGAATAAAAGTTCACACCAAATACTAAAATTAAGCAATTTAATCTCCAACAAGTTACAAAATGAGATATTTAAGAGTACTAACTGGGAGTTCAACTCCAGTACAATGACTGAACAACTGACTTATTTTGAATCATCGCTGCAACATCTAAAAAAAATTTAAATAAGTTTGTAAATTCACTTCTGATCAAACAACAAGACCTGAAGTCCTTTAGATCTGCACTCTTCGTAGCTCTGCCTGAACACTCTGCTGCTCACATCCTGACTAAAACCAGGAAGACAGAGCACATCGCTCCAGATCTAAAGCCACAGAATAGACTCTAGGATACTTTTGTTGGTTTATAAATGACTGAATACATTAAAGATCTGTTGTTGTTGTTGTTGTTGTTGTATCAGCCTTTCAGACCACTCTGGTCTTTTGGTTATGGAGCTGATAGCGAAAATTCAAGCTGGAAGACTCCGCCCCCTCCGTTTGCCCATCGGCGTCATGCTCATCTCCGACCTCAGCGCCGATCCTCACCCAGCGCATCAATCATCAATCAAGCTCTGCATAAAAGGATCCACACCCAAGCCGTCAGCCGGTTCCCAGCTGCGTTCAACCCACCACCGCCCCTTCTCCACCCTCATCCTTCGGCTCTCCAGGATAGCACCCTTTCCCGACCTCCACCACCAGTGTCGGGCCCCGGGGGAGAGCATCCCTAATCAGTTATCGGGAGGTTCATTGAGTTCACATCAAATCTCAGCTCAAATCAGCTACCGGGGGCCCGAGCACCAAAGAACTGTTACTCATTCCTGTCATTAAATCTTTTAATTGTTCCTTTTTCCTCCATCTGAGTCTTTCCAGATTGAACTGGTCTGCTCTGCATCCCCAGAACCAGAACCAAACATGGAGAAGCAGCAGTCAGTTTTAATGCTCCTCTAACCTGGAACAAACTTCCAGAAAACTGCAAAACAACCGAAACAAAGAGTTTCTATAAATCAAGGCTAAAAAATCCATCTGTGTAAAGCTGCCTGTGATTAACATTAACACCATCGATTTAATCTGTATTCCTATTTTTCATTACTTTCCCTTATTATATCACTGTAATTTAAAATTTTCATTATGTAAAGCACTTGCACCGAATGTGCTACGCTAATAAACTTGCGTGAGAGTAGTCAAGTAATGGACTTGGATTGATTGCTAATTTTATTGTAGTTTACCAACATTTCTGAGAGCTTTACTGGAGTTTACCAGTTTTAAACATTATGTCAAAAGATCAGATCATGTGGTTGAAATAGAAATTGTGTCTCATATGTGGTAAGTTTATTTAAATGTTAACATGTTGTAACAGAACCGCTCCTTATCTTTTAGAGAAGGCTGACTCATTAGCAGTCATGATGAACGACTAGATGTTCAATGTAACGAAGTTATTTTTATTTGATAAAATGCGTATGGGCATCTGTAATTAGCTTTGTTTTTTCTTGTTTTCTCTTTCTGCGCTGTAATTGAAAATGTCCTCTTCCCCTTTTTTTTTTTTTGAATGAACAATACTCACAGATAACTCAGAGAGCTGACAGTTTCTGCCTCCTCGCTTTCTTCCTCATTGGAAATGTCGGTCAAACTCTGCTGTTCCTCAACCTCGCTCACGTCCTCACGCTCTTCCTGGGTTTCAACACAACCTGCTGCAGCCGGTTCCTCCTCGTTGGAAGCATCGGTGAAGCTCTGCTCTTCTTGCCCCCCGCTCTCCTCCTCGGTCGCTTGTTCAGTCTCAAAACAATCTGCCGCAGACGGTTCCTCCTCGTCGGAAATGTTACTTAAGCTCTTCTCGTCTGGAACCTCGCTCCAGTCCTCCGTCGCTCCGTCAGTGTCAACACCGTTTGTCGAGGCCTGTTCTCCTTCCGAGTCTTCTTGCTCACTCAGCACAACTGTGACCTCTTGTTCCTTTTCGAGTTTCACATCTAAAAAAGTGTCCACGTCTTCTGATGAACATTGGCTCTTGTCAGGAGTTTCTAATAGGGCCTCATCTGACGTTACTGAGCTTCCATCGTCTTCCTCTGAGTATGAAATTCCTAGAAGATTTGGCAGAAGAGGTTAAATACGGTGAGAAAGGTAGGTCAAGGAGTGACACACGCTTCCTCCTAAAATTGAAACATAAATAATCTCCAACTAAAGCGAATGTAACGGAGCTGCTCTGATACATACCGGTGTTACTTTCAGGCTGCTCTGCTGCTGATTCTTCCTTTTCCTGTTTCGTTGGCTCGTTCTCATCTGCAGCATCACATGGCTGAAAATTGCAACACAGGCTGCTGAGCGCGAGCTTACAGAGAGAAACTTGTGATTCCCTCTGAGTTCATGGAGCTGAACAACACACATGCTCATTTACTCCCACATCAACCACAGAAACCCAAATTAGCAACAAAAACACAGGATGTAAACTCTTAAATCCAGTAAAATTAGGCTTAATGACATGATTCACTTTTAGATGTGGATTAAATTGTCAGTAAAGAGTAACAGAGGCAGGAAAGTGTCACGCCTCCTCTTTTTCTGACACATTTCATACCTTATAGTCATTTCCGGCACCCTCGGTAGCTGGGTGTAGAGGCCGTGCCTCAGCCTCATCTGGTTCCTCTTTGTCCTCCTGCTCGCAAGGCTCGGCAGTAACATCTTGAGGCTGATGGTGATGAGAGGAGGAAGTGCTGCTCAGACTCAGAGTCACGCCCTCGGAGTAAAGCTGATTGGCCAAGCTGCTGTCAGTCGTCTCCGCGGAGGAGATGGGCATGTCCCATCCCACACTGGCGAAGGAAAGAGAGGAGCTGGTGCAGGTGACGGCCTGCAGGGTCCAGAAAGTTTCCTCCGGCTGCTCTGCCTCTTCGGGAGAGGTGTGCGTCTCGCTCATCTCTGCCTCATCGCCAGACCCCGGCTCCCCGCGTTCTCCATTTGCGCTCTGATCCGCTGAGGCCTGCGAGTCACGCGGCAATTCTGCTTCTACAACATCCGGCAGAGAAGCACAGAGGTTCTCCTCCTCCATCGGCGCCTCGCAGGCAGTGAAGTTGCCAGCTTTTTGTCAAGTTTAGAGAGGGGTGACAAAGCTGTTTATTCACAAAACGTCCTCCCCTGCCGGATTAGGCCTGATGCTTTTACAAGGTGCCATCTCTGTTGGATTAAAAAAAAAAAAAGAAAAGTAGAAAGATTTTAATTTGAACTCGGATGAAACAAATAATTTCCTCTAAATTTGAATCAACTGTGCAGCCAGTTGAATCGAATGGATGATCAAAAGCAAAAGCAAAACTGGTTAAGAAAATATATCCTAAGGAGGATTTAAATATTCGACAGACAAAAAGCATTCCCATCGCGCCCTCCAAAAGTGTTCATTACAATCACAAAGTTTATTGTAATTTGTGGGGATTTAATTAGTCATACTCTCCACAAACCTGGATTTTTGGGAAAGTGGGAAGAAGAAAAATACATAAAAAGCAAAGGAATAAATAAAAAAAGATACGTCATCCCACTGCCATTTTGCAATAATTCATGCAGAAGAAAGAGTTTGGGAGAAAACCAACGTGGATGTTTACCTTCCAACAGGACGATGACCGTAAACAGACAGACAGAGCTACTTTTGATTTTTGTAAAAATCAAAGTGTACCTAAGGAGTAGAATGGCCCAGTCAAAGTTCAAACGAAAATCCAGCTAAAGATCTGTGGTAAGATTTCAAAATCAACCTTAAAACATACCATCCATCTAATCTGACTAAAATTTGGGTATTTAGAATCTTGCTCAACTTGTAAAGTAGTTGATACATATCACAAAACTACCCGCATCTCCAACTGTGATGACAGACGGATCCAAAAAAATGCTGCCTCAAGCGGAGGGTTGAGGAGTAGGAGTGGGAGAAAATGCATTCTTTTTTAGATGTTTTTATTGTAAAAAACAAAACTGAAAGAGGAGTATTCATATCCTTTCACTTCATAATCTTGCACTGCTTGATTTTGTTTTGTGGTTGTGACAAAACACGAAAAGGCTTGAAGAGGAATGAATGCCTCTGCGATCCTGAACATCATCATGTCTCCAGCTAATCTATTTTGTTTATACGTCTAAAGCCACTTTTAATTTGCCGCTTCTGCCAGCGTGCCGTGCAAGACACCTTGAAGTTAAGTGACACAAAAGCCCATTTTTACTTCCTGAGACCAAAAAAACAAGAAAGACAGCTGAGCTGAGCAAACGAGCAGCAGAAGGAAGCGGAGTGACGGGGTGTACGCTGTATGATGGACGGAGATTCGGTGGAGACGGGGTGGGGTTCTGGGGCTGCAGTTCAACCATTTTGTCCTCTGTTTATCATTTTATCACCACGCGCTGCGACACATGCAAGATGTCTGTCTGGTGAACTTGACTTCAGAGTGTGTTGTGAACACAAACACCGGCAGCGACCCGTAACGGGAAAACGTCAGATGTTATATATCAGATTTTTGATTTTCTATATAATCTCAGTTTAAAACACGATCTCCTTCTCTCTCGCTCGTTTTTAAAACGTTTCTGTCTTTCTTTTATTATTTCATTCATGTCATGTCAGCCAACATCCGGGACAGACCTTGACCACATTTCCTGTGTGGGTGCGAAGTTCTCAGTTCCTGTCAGAGTGCAACAAATGCAACAGGAGTTAACTACGATTAACAGAGAAGAATAGATCGAAATAAATTAGTTTGACGTGTAAAAATTAAAGTTTTTTTTTTTCAGTAACAAAGTAAATAAAAAAGAGCAGACTTTTTTTTTAAAAAAAATTGCAATGCATTGAGGTAAAACTGTAAACACAAAACATGACTGAAATGATTAAAAAAAGAAAGAATGTTTCACATTACAACAATTGTATCTTTGTGAATCATAAAAACACAATGAAACCCTTATCTGATTATGAAGCTTTCAATAGTGGAAATTTGACAGTTTTTGAAATAAAACACACAAGAATATGACAGGAAACACAAAGCCCAGATTCAACTCCACCTTGTCGACAGAGGTTAACAATTAAAAGTTTCACAGAATAGGAAGTTACTGCAGCACATCACCAGTTTAGGAAGTATGAAATTAAATATTGATGCCAGAGGGGGAAAAAATGAAAAGAGGAACAACCTGTTAGAGGTAAAGTTAAAGTTGTGAAATTTGTAAATAACAATGAAGCATAATAGATCTTCTACAGCAGTTAAAAAAACAAAACAAAAAACTAGCAAGTCTGCATCAGTGAATATGATACATACAGACATAAGCTTGAGCAAGAATTAGAACAAGAACATCTCTGTGAGGAATTTATTAGACTGTAAAAGCATGACTTACCCCCTCCGGGTGCTTGAAAGCAACATCATATGATCAACCAGCTTGTGAGGTTTTAAGTCAAGACTTGTGGGAGGGAAAAGCACCGCCGTGTTGCTGCGGGTCTGCCGCTGTGCATTCACAGTCACCCTGAAGCAAACCAGTAACGCCAAAGTGACTGTGTTTGAACCTGCTCTGCTTAACAAACAAGCCACACATCTGCTCTCTTTAAGCCAAGAAAACCTTTAGTCTCTTACGCCACATAAAGTTAGATGTAAGTTCTGGTCCTCCGTCTCTGAGCTTCCTGTCCATATCTGGAGGTGTGTTACACTTTTTTTTTTTTTTTTCTGTTAGTCTCTAAGCTGCAAATAACAGGAAGGATGAAGGAAGAAAGACGAGAATGGTAACAAAGAGGAAGAAAAGCTGCTTTCTGATTGGCAGATGACTCAGAAGTTTGAAAGACACCTGAGAGGCCTCGCTGCACACGCCCATGGCCTTACAGGCATGCAGGCGCACAGATACGGGTCAGGTAAGGGGAGGGGCCAGCATTCATTCCTGCAAAACCAACCAGACAATGTGGCAAAACCAGACCTTACTCGGATTATTCTAGCATAAGTCATCGTCGCCTCATTTTCTAATTGGTATGTTGGCTTTAAAATGAAAGTCTGGGATGAATTCCTGACACTTTTTAAATCAGGTTTAGTTGGTACAATTTTTAAAATAAAAATTCCTTTTCTATAAATGATGTATAATTAATAATAAATTACTTATTAAATAAGAAACACAATTTGCTTAATTAATTAATCTTTTGCAACACAGCTGGAAAATTCGCTTTAACATACAAATGTAGGTTTTTTTTTCTGTTTGTGTTTTGCATAAACTTTGCATAAGTGCATTTTGGAAAATTTATTCATATACATAGTAATTTCTATATAATTTCTACATATATAGCAACTTCTCCAGTGTGGGGGTCAGTGCCCCGATGAGTTAGTAGTATTAAAGTGTACTTAAATATACTTGAATAAATTAGAATGTGGAATAGCAGTATATAAATAGCACAATGGCGGTATAGATGAGACTGTACTTGTGGTAAACTTTAAATATTTTTCAATAAACTAAAATGTAAGTATACCTAATAGACCAGTAAGAGAATGAATGTACTTTTTGCATTATGCTTTTGTAAACTTAAAAGAAATCTCCTATAAATGTACTATATTCTAGCATACTACAAGTATGGTCAGCAGTACACTTGCTGTAGCTGTACTTTCAAGCGTAATTAATAAAATCTCCTTACTACTGTAGTACTGTTTGCCAAAGGAATGTATAAAACCTACAAGCCTTGTTTGCTTGAAAATATCCCCACTACTGAAAGTTGCATTGTTGATGCCACGATTGCTAGCTCGTATCTAAATCAGTTGTGAAGTTTTTTTGTTTTTTTTTTTTGCTTTGTTTTGTTTTTGGAACAAGTTTTGGCATTTAGCTTGATAAAAACCTAGTTTTTGAGTTTAAAGTACATTTAAAGAGCTGAAGCTCCGTTTCTAGGGTGTATGTGAGAGTTTTAAACTAACCTGGTTACATTAGCATTGCCGCTAAGTGACTTTCCAGCTAGCAACATGTTGTTTAAACGTCACAATTATATACAAATGCTTTATATTGTGACCAATTATTAGCATGTGTGCTAATGAAGACTTCCTTGCATGACCAGTATTTCAAGGTTCTGTTATTATTGAAACTGGTTTTTACTTTAGATAACGTGTAAAAACATATTTCTTGTTACTCCACAACAGCAGATGGCAGCATACGTACCTATGAGCTCTAAGAGAAATAAACCGCCGCCTCTTCTGAGAGGAGACAGAGTGCATTTCCTGTTATGTCTGTTCCGCACATACACAAACACACACACACACACACACACACACCGCTCCTGCACTTTTCCTGCTTCCCACCCGTCTGCGTCTGCTGGGCTATCTGCAGCCGCTTTAGTCAAAGACAATGGAGAAAACAAGCGAGTTAAAAATGTGCCTGGAGTCCTCACTGAACCGGATTTTTCAAGCGACGGTGAACGACATTCTGGACTCGGTGGAGCGGACCCTCTCTGAGTACCAGGGAGCCATCCAGACGATCCAGACCGAGAATGAAGGCCTGAAGCGGCTGCTGTTTGCACAGAGGAGCGCAGAGTCTGACCACACAGGTCCGCGGTTTGTTTATGACCTGTCTCTGGTGCCCTGCACTGCGAGGACTGCAATGTGCTTAAGTTTCTTCGTATTTTGATTCAGAAGTCTCATCTTCTTTAAGTTCATTCTGCACATTGCAGCAAACCCTTAAAGTTCCGTGTATTAATCACAGTTTGGGGAAATACATAAAAAGAATTGCAAATTCTTCCAAATGCTAATAAGCAATTAATTTCTCTATGAAAACAGCTCGACGTTTAACAATATCCTTCCATACTGTCTTAAAGTTATAAATATAAACTGTGAGGAAGTTGTATATTATTATCTCACATGGAACCGTTTTGACCAGAACAAACACTGTTTTCCCAAATTTCCCAAACAAATACTGATTTTCATCATATTCCCTCTCAGTAGCATGGTTATTAACCAGACATTATATTTAAAAAATAGTGACACTAATTTCTCTAAATATACTCCATCGACTCTATGCCTGGCAGAACATAAAAAAATGTTTTTGGTCATTAGAATATTTTCTGACCAAATAGGTTAGATTTATTTATGTGTGTATGTTTAGGCAAATAATTAATTCTTCTGACTGCAGCTTTGAGCAGGTTTATGTTAGAAGCTATCCATGACTTACAAAGATTAGCACACCTCTGCTATAGTTGGAGGTTATGTTTTCTTATCTTTCTCCTTTTGAATAGCGACTAAAATAAATGGGCCTCTGTGACGTCCTATTTAAGTTTGAAATAGAAAAAATAAAGTGTGTAAGCAGGCTTCTTATGTTATAACATTGCTCGCATTAATTCACATTTCACCTTCTCATTAGATATTTTTTTTTAGATTCTACATATAATGCTGATCTCCCTAAATCAGATAAAACTTGAGCACTGAGATTATGTCAAACCTTTTAGTTTAGTAATGTCATGGAGATTTAATAAATTGGGACAGCCGCCCTCTAGTGGAGAAAAATACACTTACAACTCCACTGTGGGTTTTGCATCACGTCTGTGGGATTTTTACTCATAATTCATTCTACACGTTTACCGACCTGGTCATTGTTTTCATTTCACTTTTTCAGATGGATGTGAGGAGGATTCTGCCTCCGACTGGAACAGTCGTCCTTCTACCTCCACCCACACCAAGTTTAAGGTGTCCATCTGCAGCAGTGACAAGAAAGGCTTAAGGAAGAGACATAAGAGCAACCTAAAGGACAGATCATTCTCTGCTCCATTTTTTCAGCAGACAGATCAAATAGAAGAACAGTCATCTGTTGACAAGTCCGTAGGAATCTCAGTTCCTGTGAAAACAGAGCCTGATTTGGAAGAAAGTGGTGCCGTCGACCTCTCCCGGCCTTCTCTGAATCAGACGGCAAAGCTGGTAAAGAATGAGGCCTCAGACGTTTTCGGTGATTCATTCACAGATGAGGAACAGCTGCATCCTTCAAGCCCTGACCATAGAGGCAGTGAGTGTGGCGTTAAAGTCACCGTTGTTTCCGGTTGCTACACACAGGAGGGACATTTCATCAAGGTTGAGAAAGAGGAGGACGCTAACGGTGAAAGTTTGACTCACCCAGAGTTGAAGTACGAACTGAAATATCAGGAATCAGAGTCGGACCAGAGATGGATGGAGGGAACGCGCATCCAAGAAACGGAGCAAGAAGAAATAAGTTTGGAGCAAAGCGATTCACCCGTTGTTGCTGAAGACGAGACCCAAGAACAAAGCGTCAACCTTTTACACTGCCCAACCTGTCTGAAGACATTCAGCGAAGCAGCTTTGCTCAATCTTCACGTCGAAGCTCACAGCAGCAATAGTAAAGTTCACAGCTGCGACCTTTGTGGGAAACACTACAAGCGTGCCGACCTCCTCTTATCCCACCGGCGCATTCACACAGGAGAAAGACCGTACGGCTGCAACGTCTGCAGCAAGACCTACGCCCACCCCAGCCAGCTCAGGGTGCACAGGAGGATCCACACCGGTGAGAAGCCCTACGCCTGCTCGTACTGCGAGAAGCGCTTCAACGAGAACACCCAGCTCAAGGTCCACCTGAGGACTCACACCGGGGAGAAGCCGTACGGGTGCCGGCAGTGCGGCAAAACGTTCCGAAACGTCGGAAACCTGCGGATGCACGAGAGGATCCACACGGGCGAGCGACCCTACGGCTGCGCCCAGTGCTGCAAGAGGTTCAACAGCCTCGGCGACCTCAAAACACATTACAGGAGCCACACGGGGGAGAGGCCGTACAGCTGCGAGCTGTGCAGAAAGACCTTTAGTCAGACCGGACACCTCAAGATCCACATGCGGATGCACACAGGAGAACGGCCGTACGGCTGCGACGAGTGCGGCAAGAAATTCACGGTGGCCAGCAGCCTGAAGCTGCACCAGAAGACCCACACGGGGGAGAAGGAGTACAGCTGCGCGTCCTGCGGGAAAAGCTTCAGGAGGTCCTGTCATCTGAGGAGACACGAGCTGGTGCACACAAAGGAGAAGCTTTTCTGCTGCGGTCAGTGCGGGAAGGCCTACGCCGATAATTCCAGCTTGAGGAAGCACCTCAAGATTCACGCGTCGCAGGAGCGCACCCTGCAGAGCGCAGGAAGTACGAGTGAGGCTGGAGTCTCTGTGTCTGGGACACTTCAAGATGTGACAGAAACTTAAACCAGTTGGCCTAGAAGTACAGCGGCACATCAGGGCCACTGAAGAGAGAGAAAAAAAAGGAATAAATTTCCCCCCCAAAAAAATTCTTGAGATTTTTCTCAGAAAAATTCTAGAAAAAAACTTGTTCAAAATTTGCCAGAAAAAAATATTCTAAAATGTTCTAGAAAAAAAAAATTTTTACAATTTGTGAGTTTCAAAAGTCAACAATTTTTGACCTTTGGAAATCTCTTTGTTTTTTCTAGAAAATTTCTGATATTAATCTAAAATTTCTGAGTTTTTTTTGGCAGAAATTTCCCCCCTTTTTTTTTTTTTTTTTTTTTTTTACAATTGCCCTAATACGCAGTTGTGTAAAAGTCTGTGAATAACAGAGAAACAGGAAAGGATTCACTCCTGAAGAGTTAGTTTTAAATCAGTTTGAGTGTTTGGCATATTTTACTACTTTATTTACAAAAGCTGCTCCCTTTCTTTGTCTTTCCTGTTGTAGCACCACCAAAAGAAACCTTTTAAAAATGGTGATTTTGTTATTAAATCTTCAAAGCATTAAATCAAAGAAATGACTGAATGCTTTTTTTTTTTTTACATATTTACACCTCTGATGTAAGTGACTTGATTATAAGCTGTGTGGCTTCATACAATAAGATTGTAAGAGTAGACTTGTTTAATGATGTTGTCAGCTTTTATGAAAATGTTTAATATTCGTCTTCGTATCTGTGCCAAATTCTGTTGATTTCAGTAAATGTTGAGCTGCTGGAAGATGTTTTTATTGTCTCTGCTGTGATACCAGAAACAGTGACCTGCTCTGTGAATGAGAGGGCTTTTGCTTGTTGTAGTAAATGTACAATTACATAATGTAGCATGATGTATTAAATCTGAAAGCTGTCATTGTGATTTTTGTCTCATTTAAATATATTAGTCAAAAGGTTGTTGTTTTTTTGTCTCATTTCCTTTTTTTAAATTATAGTGTGAAAATTTTGTACACACCTAATATTTATTAGAGGTTTATAAGAATGAGAAGCATGCCAGGACCAAATGTTGGAGTATCAAAAACCTAATTCTAATGCTCCCCTAGTGGGGAAAAAATGCTGATGAAAAAAAGGTAATAGTTATGCATGTGGCTTGTGCAACATCAAATTAATGTGCTGCTGAAGTATTGCTAAGATTTTTCAGGAACAGAATCAAAACGTCATCAAATTTGTCCCGTCAGAATACAACGATGGATCTGCTGTAGATGCTTCAGCAATTTGTTTGTGTTTCACATGAAAGGCAGCGATTTTAAAGTTTGTGAATGTCAGTAAAAATATTTGTAAAAAAATTTAGGCGAGCAAAACCAAATCTATTGGTTGATTTACTGTTGACTCATTGTGGAAACAAGTTCTGCTTTTAGAAGTCTCGCACGTCTAGAAGCTTTCATTTATTAGCTGCTTAACAACAAGAAAGGCAAAGACGAAAAATGGGAAAATGTGCAGAAAATAACCGAGGGTCAGGAATCAAACAACCGACCGCAGCCCTGCATATGGGACAGTTTTTATTTCTATTCTGCCAAATTACATAAATGTGAAAAATGTTCAATGTTAATTAATTTTAAGATCAAATGCAGAAGCAGTTCATTAATGGGTTTTATCAATACATTCTGCCACAACCGGGCCTTGTGAGGACATACAAGATCTGGATAAGTAGCAAACAAGAAAATAAATACAATGTCAAAAACAAACACATTACAAAAGGCTGAAGCTACACCTGCTCCATTTTACAACCAGACCTAGAAAATGGCTTTGTGCCGATCTCTGCTGCTGCAGTTCACTCTCAGAAAATGGCAAGCATTGTTGGGTTTTTTAATTGGATTTATATAATACATCCAAAAAGCAGAACAATCCAGTTTTTAAATTCATATTTCTCAACAGCATGAGTCACTCGCTTCTTAACATAATAGGAACAAAAAGAAAAAATCTGTAAGATGTGCAAAAAAATAAAAAAATTCAACATTTATTCGACACATAACGGAAGTAATAAAGTGGGGGGGGGTTTCAGCATACTTTGTGTTACCTAAAATACTGAACAATGTCTTGTGGAAACAATGACACTTCTACTTTTCTAATGTCTTGCATGAGCTAGCTACGCTACAGTGCTAAACAGGGGGTTTGGTTTGAGCTGTGTTATTTTTATTCGTGTCCTTCTTTAAAACAGAGCTGAAGCTAACAGCATTTCTGCTCACAGAAATTAGCATCTCCTTGCTTCTGCTCCTGTAAAATTGCTTATAGGTTCCACAAGGATGCTGCAGTCCCAAAATCCTCCTGAGTTAACATTGATACTAGTAATTACATTATGGAAATTTTTACATGTATTGACCTATAACATAGTTTGTTGAAAAGCACATATAGAATAATATCAGATATTGTCTGAAGATTTCAGAAGTATTTGATCTGAAGCATAAAATAACTATTTATAGAGTTTCTTCATGAAACAATGGAAACCAGTACACAGTTCCATATTTTCCATTACAGAATGTTTATTTGTTAAAGGTCTATAACATTCTTCTTCTATTCGTTCCATAAAGAAGACTTTCTTCATATGTGCCTATTCACACTTCCTATTGGAAGGTCTTCTTTGGACTTTGGCTGATTTTTCATGTCTCTTTGACAAACTTAAAACAGAAACTGAGAGACGCATCACTCATCAGTTGATTATTTGCTATAGATAACATGTTTTAAGCTACGTAGTTGTGTCTGTGGGGAAATTGCCACTTTATTCATTTTTAGAGATATAGCACAAGAAATAGCTAAAACATTCTGCCGTTGTGATGGCTTACTATTTATAAAACCTCCTGAAGACCAATTAAAAATTGCATCTTTACTTTCATTCCTTAAGTTTAGAAACGTTTAAATGCCTGAATGATTCATAGAACAAGGCAGAGTCTCTCAGGAACATGTCACACTGGATTGAGTAACAATCAGTTAAAGTCCAAAGAAGACTCAGGAAAGCCAGAATAACTGTTTAAGACAAATTTGGAAAAATAACAAGGAGTTCCCAGTACAAAATAAAAATAAATAATTGATGAGTCAATATTTTTTGCAACGTACAGGGAACTGTTTTGATTTCTTGCTGTGGGTTTACTGTCGCACATTTATGTCACCGTAATCAAAAATGGTTCTGTTTTGTGTTTTTTGCACAGGCAAATTGGAAACGCACGCCTCCCCTGTTCTTTGCTGTGTTCTGTAATCCGCAGCGTCTTCAGAGATTTCCCTCGCTGACGTACTGGGAGTGCTGGGTTATGTTCCAAATCTCCCGTGAGTCTGAACTGGAAAGAGCAGACAGAAAACAAATTTATCCGAGCATTCGCATAACTGGTAAAGCATGAGAAATACAAGAATGGGCCTCACTTCGTTTGTGTCTCCTTGGTTGTGGTTCTGCAGCAGTTGAGTCTCCATGGGAACTTTTCCTTGGATAGATAAAGCATAGGCTGAATGGTGCTGCTAAAGTCCATCAAGCCAAAAGCGACATGGTGTATATAGCAGCGAAATACGTCTTCAGAGAAGTACCCTTTAAAGGGGAACAATGCAACAGAAGGGAAGTAGTTGAAGACAATGATAGCCAGGATTATCAGAACCATGTTGAAGGCTCTCTTCTTCACCGGATGTTTCGAGTCCCGGCCGGGCCTGGACTGCCTCAGGGCCCAGAGAATCACCATGTTGCAAAACACCATGAAAGCAAACACTGTGAGGATCATCACCGTGTAGACCTGCTCAAAACCCGGAATGTTTCCAGGACATTTAGCCGAGGCGTAGGCCAGGATAATGAGCCAAACCACGATGGCCAGCGCCGGCCTGTGCTGCCGGTCTTTGAGCCTGGTGAAGAAGATGGGGTGGATCACGGCGATGTAGCGGTCCAGGCAGATGCAGGACAGAAAGAGCGGCGAGAAGTCTTTTATGCCGTAGAAGAAGCGCAGGATGTACCAGGGGCTGCTGGCGGTGAGGAAGACGATGCAGGCCAGCTCCAGCGGAGGGGTGAGACAGAACAGCACGTCTAGAACCGCCAGGTGAACGATGAAGATGTCCGAGGTGGAGGAATCCCTCTTGCTCTTGTGGATGAGCCACAGCACTGTGATGTTGGCCGGGATGCCGACGAACATGTTGGTGAACTGCAGGCTGAGATACCAGATAAGAACTTCTGGGATGTGTTTGCAGTTCTCATATAAGGTTTTATCATTACTGAAATTTGTAAATCCCCGAGAGACGTAGAGCCCAGAGATGTTCAAGTCAAAACCCTCCATGTCGGCTGGTCGGATCAGGCAGAAGGACAGAGCTCTGTTAAACAACAAATCAGTACACACGTTTAAATCAAACAAAAATTAAACTCCGTTTCAGATGAGTTGGAAGGATCTATGTGTAACATCACATCTGAAATGTGTCCTCTCTCTTTTTTTATGTCATATAACTTCACCTTGTGTAGATATGGATAAGGGAAACTGTTTAACTGTTCCTGATATACGTTGTCATGGAAAAGCATTCAGAGCCCTTTCTAGTCGAACCACAAACTGCAGCAACTTTTATAGAGATTTCAAGACAAATAAGCTCATATTTGTGGACGCGTGAAACGCGATTTTCTTTATATATTCAATCTGAAAAGTGTGGCATAATTTGTGCTCAGCCCCCTTTTCACTTTCCACAACCAATTGTCTTCAGAATTCATTTATTAAAGTATCTAGATCCACCTGTGTGCATTTTAATGACATTATGATCAAAATGCAAGCCACGTATGTCAAAGACGCAGTAGATGTGTAAAAAGGTCGATTCAGTCGCATAAGACCAAAAACGTTTTTGTAGCCAAAACATATTTTTTGGAAAACCAGGACTGCATTTAGCAATGTCATTCTTCATGTTCTGCTTTCAATGGGCCACAAATCTCTATTGAAGTGCCAACAATATTTATTCTATCTTTCTCCAAAGATTTATTTTTAACCACGTTTCCATATTTTTACCCAATGCTTGCTTTTACTTTTATTTTTACTTTGTTTATTTAAAGATGAACAATGCAAATTACTTAACCAGACAATTTCTGCCAGGCTTCTCAATGTTCCAGAAATAAAACATGGTAATTCCCTGGTAAGCTATTTACTGACATCCCAATTCTTTCATTATTGAATACAGTTATCTTTCCTTAAATCCTCATAAATTTATCTCTTACCATCATTTTGTTTGTTTTTTTTTTTTTTCAAATTACAAGCAAGATGAACAGACCATGAAAATATTTTGCGAAGTCCTTTTATTTAAAAGTGTCTTAGTGTAGCACGTGGGTGCTTAAAGTGTGAGCTTGTATTCAAACATTGCTCTGTCATTTCTTCTACTTGCAGAAAGCACACATGTATAGTAAGCAGAAGTCAAATGCAGTAGTAGAAACACAGCTGTCCACAGTTGTGACAAAACTCTTAAAGTAACGTTAAAAGGAAGTTGAGGTCATATTAAAAACAGATCATAAGAGTTAATTTCCTTCAACTTGTAACATTAATTTGTTGTATTAGAGATAACTTAGTTTGATTCCCCTTATAATTTGAATTAGATATCAACCATTGCACTGTTTATGAAATTATTTTCAGTTTCATGTTAACAACACCATTTAAATCTATCGTGCTGCTTCAGTGACAATTCACATTTCCACATGCAAAATTAATTCGGAGTTATCTTTGATGCCGTGTAAGCTCCAAATTTACAAGAGGCATATTTTAATATAATTTTATTTTCTGTTTGTGTGTGATACACATTAGTCACGTACAGCACATGAATGTTGTAATAAAATTGATCCAGCATAGCCTTGTTATCAGTTTTATTGTGTAAGAATTGTTTTTATTCCTTTTTGCCTCATTACTCCATGGAATATCAAACAACAGTTCATATGAGACATTTAATTAAATCTAATCTGTTACCTCATTTCATTCATATTTATTCATCCTGGTTTCTTGTGTTACTAAAGAATTTATCTTTTTCGTTCAGTTTCCACGAAGGAGCTTCGTGTGAAATAAAACACATTGAGTTTTCATTAATTTAAATGAAGACACAATACGCTAACAAGGCACTTTGTATTGCAAATGTGCTATATAAATAAAATTACCTTTACCTTTAAAATGTCTTTTTTTAAAAGTATATATTAGGACTCGTTGGTGTTACGCTGCAGGGAAATGTTTTGCAACTTCCTTTACACGTCAAAGTTAAAAAAAACTTTATCTTCGGTTTAAAACATAAACTCATCCAAGCATTCTTTATAGTATTATAAATAAATACAATATTTAAAATATATAATATATATACATAGATATAGATATATAGATCTCTTGATGAATTACAGTAGATACAATTTAATCTCTACCTGTGAAACAAAACTGTTACATTTTAAAAATATACAAACTTGGAAGATTAAACTATGCTATTTTTAAAACATATCTCTCTAACGTGTGCCTTTTAGCTTTTATTATGTTAAACAAAGCCTCATACCTCTTTCAACAGAACCGCAGTCTTGTCTGGATGCAACTTCTCTGAACTGAGATGTGTATCAGCTTTGCTGTCACTAATCTAATTTCCTATTTCGTTCTGTTAGAGTTTTGCCGGGCAACTGCAGTGAAAAATGGCTGCCCTGCGTGCCAACAAGTGGACGTCAAAACACTATCTCTATTTAAATGGTCGACATGTAAATAAGGAGTCAGAATGCATCCTGGACTTTTATCACAAAGTCTAAGCAGCAAACTCTGGTACAGATATTTCCATAAAACTGTGCATTCTCTGTTTAAATTCAAATGCTACGAGTTCTAGGTTAAGGACAAGCCACACTCACCTGTTAACCTGCGAGGTGACATATCCATTGACTCCTCTCTGTGTCTGCAGTGTTCCTGCATGAGAAAACACTGAACCTTCACCTTAAAATGGGCAGATTGCATCCTTGAGAGTGTGAGCAAACACTTGAGGGATTGTTCAAAATCGTCCAATCACAGTGTGGGGATGAGGGCGTGGAAGCTGAGGATTTTCTCCTATAGAACGCCATGATTGTCTTCATTTGGCCCCTCTAAATTTATTACTAAATTCACAGAATTTACCAATGCATTAACTACATGTAGGCATTTTGCAAACAAGTTAAAGTTAAAAATGAATATTGGTGAAATCAAGGAGCAGCTGACAAGTGTCCGGAGAGACGGCGTCATCTTCCATTCACACCAATCGACACTGATGCAACAAACTGATAGAGCCCGACGGAAAATCGGCGGTAAACAACTGATGCAACAAGCCTGTAAATCATAACTGATTAAATTCGCTGTAACATGGTGTAATATGTTACGAGGCCTTGCAAAGGGATCCATAAATTTGAAAGTTTTTTTTTTTTTGCATTTCGACCTGTTACGATCACAAACTGATCTTTATCAGGATGTTATGCAATAGATCAACAAAAAAAGCGTTTAATGGTGAAGTAAAGGGAAGCTGATGTGTGTTTCTCATTTCCTTTCCCCTAATTAAAATGTAAAACGGTGGCGTGCGTTCGTGCTCAGCCACCATTACTGACGCTTATGAAATCAGAGTGAGAAATCACACAATCAGCTAGTAGAGTCCGCCTTTGTGTAATTTAGACTCAGCATGAAATAAATACAGTTGTTTTGTGAAGACTTCAAAGATGTTCCTTTTTAGAGAACATTACATAAAGAATAGCATGATGAAACCCAAGGAACACAGACAGAACAGGGTGGAGATGAAATAAGGAAGAAACAAGTTGCAAAGCAGTTTGTTCCTCTTTTGCAACTTGCGAAACAGGGAAACACTCACGCTTGGTAGGTTTGAGCGTCCAGAACTTGGACGCTCAAACCTACCTGGAGCTCTGGAGGAGATTCAGAGATTCTCGGCTCAGGTGGTAAAGCTCACTTTAGGTCATCTGCTGTTCTACTCTAATCCTGAGCAATTTTGCAAAAACAAAGTGACATAAATTTCATTGACTAACTGTGCAAAGCTAAGAGCGTCACACCTAAAGAGATGCAGCTGTAAATGCAGCAAATGGTGTTGAATCAGTGGGGAGCCCAATTCAAACACATGCCGCACCATTTAGACTAATATTTGTCAAAAAATAAAATAATAATAACAATCCATTGTTTTTCTTGTATGTTGCCATACTCCATAAAATAACAATAAAATGCATCGAAATGTGTGGCTGTAGTTTCCAAGGGAACACTTAAGACATGGTAAAAGACGCAGGCATGTTTTACAGCGTTCGTCGAGAATCACCACATAACCTCCTGTAACCTCTGACCTTTCCACTCCTACTTGTCCTAAATTTAAAAGACAACTGGGTGCAGCAGTCACTCTCTAAAGTTCATTAAGTGAAACAACATTAAACCCATTTTTCTCTCTCTTTCTTTACTCTCCTGCCAGTTGTGCTGCATTTATGGCGATTAACTTCTGAGGTGGTTTCAGGCTGTTTGAACTGGTTTATTGCTGGAGTTGGACTGCGATTTGTTTACCTCTGTGCACCCTTCGCCTCTGCTTGTTTGCAGAGGTGTTGCGTTTAACAGAAGGAGACTCTCCTTCCCATATGGCAGAAAATTTCCACTGGTTTGGTAAATTCTGCAGAAGTGGGAGAACACACTCCAGATGCTGCAGCAGCACAGCCATATATATATATATATATATATATATATATATGCATTCTGTAAATTAAAATAATTTCATTTTGGCTTACAATTAAGGAGATATCCTTAAAACACAATGGTAAAGAAGGAATGGAGCTAGGATTGTTAGTCAATCCTCTTGTTTTTATGCATCTTTTCTTTGACACTTCTGTGCATTACTGTATAAAAAGCAGCAAACTGCAGACATTAAATTGTGGATGCGGAAAGAAACGCAACCAAAGTTGCTGCTAGGAAGCACTTTTATTCATTTCAATCAGCTCTTATGGAGTATGGTACCCTCAAAGGAAAGAAAAGGGGCTCCACATACCATCGGGTGAACAGCAAAAACCCTAAACAAGTGCGAAACAGACCTGCGCAGACATCCCAGCAGTACCATTAGAAACTATCTCGGCCGTACCACCACCCACCAACTAAATTCTTCTGTAAACTTGAGGATGGCTTCATGCTTTCAAACGTCTACATGCATCCATATCCAGGAAGAATCTGGGAAAAGGAAACTCGTACAAAGACTATGCAGGTTTTCATATCCGTGCTAACCTTTAATCTCTACATTTCAAAGTTAAATCTCTCAGTGGAAAATATTTTTGAGTTCTAAACAAGATCCAAGCAAAAAAAAAAAAAAAAAAAAAAAAAAAAAATCCACTGTAGCAACATGCAGATGGCAGTTTTGGTTTTCTTTTTTTTTTCTTTTTTTTTTTTAGCTCTTTTTGCTTCTGGTATAGCGTCAGAATCTTGTTGCAACATATTTACCATCTATCGAACTTATTCTCATAGCTTTCTTTCACATGCAAACTTCCAGGTTTCTCCTCATCTCCTTGTGTTACACCTCTCAAGGGCTTGCAGGCTGACCTTGAGTCATTTCCACACATGCGTCGCAGCTCTGAAAGTTTAAGTTGTCCTTTTCAGGAAAGCAAGTGCGGAACATCTCAGAGCCGCCCTTCAAGCGGAATGGCAATAAAATATTAATGAGCTCACGAGGCCCCAGAGGAGGAAATTTCCAGCTAATTAACTTGTGCTTGTAGTGAAGGACATATAATCTGAGCAAACCATGCAGATACAAGTCCATGAGCTTATGTCCTACCTAGATTGTTACATCATGTGTTTACTCTTCAGGCTGATTGAGTAATTATGAGACTGATCGATTTCTTAATACAATCTAGTCTCGCTCAACTTCATGACATGCTACTGAAATGTCCTACTTTGTATACTTATTATATTTCTGTTACTGTCCATCAGTAATTTCAGGAAAGTATTAGAAACTGTCAATTTCCTCTTTGCTCCTTTAGGAAGTTATTTAGAAGCCTTCCTGGTTATAAACCCATTTTTGTGGGAGCCACAAGCATTCAATACGTTTTTAAGATGTTCCTCCGAACTGAGTTCATGTGTGAAAAAGACTCAAAATACAAAACAAGTCTGAATATGTAACATCCTAATATAAAATATATATAGAGAGAGATTTTTTTACTGATTTTTGTGTTTGTAAAAACACTTCAAAAACCAGAAAGAAATATAATTTGATATCAAAAGGAAGGAAATACTAAAAGTGAAGGAACATTCCTCTCTTATATCGATTATATATATAAGAATGAAACTAAAAAAAAATGACTGATAGGTCACAGCAACTGAGTGATAGCATTAGCTGGAGTATGGCGTGTTATTCCAACAAAATCCCCCCTCAAATCATCCGCGCTGTCCAAACAGCCTTCTGTGTCATTTTAGCTTTGCTCCCAGTGAAGTTTGTGTTTTGTTCCTTGTGCAGCTGAGCAGCAGAAATGAAAGAAAGTCCTTAAGGAGGAGGAGGAGTGTTAATCTTCCAGATGGGGATCTTCGAAGAAATGGAGTGATTGTGATCATGAGACCTGCCTGCTTTGACGAGTCCTCTTGTTTGTCAGTGTAAGAGGAATTTGTTCTCAGCTCACACAGGTCAGGAGTGTTCACAATCCAGGTAGCGTTTGGTTTGATTTGTAGTTGACCGGTCTCGCTTTTTTTTTGTTGTTGTGCGCCGTACCTAAAAACGGCCATTAATGTTCAGCCACGTAAACAGAAATCTCTCAGCTCTCCCTCAGACCAGCGCGGATACGCTTGGCTGGGCCGCACAATGAATCGTCTCTGATGATGATTTGGAAGCTAATCAGATAAAGGTGGAATCCATGGTGCTGGCGTCATGTGCGCCGCGAGCTCGAGCCTCAAAAAGCTGCTTTATCAGAGCCGACTTCTCCTGCTCGAGCTGCGTGATGCGCTCGCTCTTCTCCGTCACCTCCTGAAAGAGCAGAAGGAATAGAGACCGTCAGTCGGACGGTGAGGAGGGACTTCAGGGGAAGATTTGTGGGATTGTGTCGAACCTGAGTGAGAAGTCTGTTCTGGTCCTTTAGTCTCTGAATGGCTTGAGGAGGAGCCGGGGCCGGGGGCTGGGAGTTCGCCGAGAGCACTGCTGTCTGAGCACCGCCGCTGGGAAACGACGGCTGGGAGACAAACAGGGAGCAACGGAATAGGTAGCAGCTTTGGTTTATACAGAAAACACTGATTTCTTCACAAAAAAGACCAATCATCTGGAATATGTTTATGGCACACAAAAAAATATCACAAAATATCCTATTTAGACATAAGAGAAGAGTTTGATTTTCTCCATTGAAAGCATTTTTGTCCAAGGAATATGAAACCCAGGGCGGAGGGTCATGGTCAATCAGGAGACCACAGGTGTGTTTGCCAGCTTAAAATTTCCAGGGTAAAATAAATGTGCTTGATAGTGGCTTTCATTTTTGATGACTCTTCTGTCAATTCAACATATCCGAACCAAATCACTGAGTCAATAACCGCTCTATTCCCCGATTAGAGCGTCGTCAGAGTAGTGCAGGGAAACCCGTATAAGTAAAACACTGTCTGATTACGTGTAGAAAAGGGAGACTTTCAGCTGCTTCCGTCCACTGATGCTATGCAACAACAATATAGATCCTGGTGACTAAACAAAAAGAAATTGAACAAAATCAGACAAATTACAGACTTTGCATGAATCCTGCCACAATTTTTTGTCATATTGGTCTCTATGTTATTATTAGTTTTTCACATATAGGAGCTGAAAACTTTACAATTAATAATTTCTTCTTAAATATTTTTAGTTTTGAGTTAAAGCATTGAGTTTAGTGTTTTATATTCGTTGTCGACTATCAGCAGCATGTTCGACTAAATTCCTTTGGGGTTTTTTATTTCCAAGTTTCTCAGCTTCACATATGAAAATGTGAAGCTGAAAACAGCTGAACTTAAACTCTGCTTTACTATTTAAGCTTCAACAGTGTTTCCTGTCTTGTATTTCAGAGTAGAATCTGAAAGGAGTTCTACTTTTTGGGAACTTTTTAGTGGCAAATCTACAAATTCTTAGTAACTTATTGAATTTCTAGACAATATTTCAAGGATTCTTTGTGGATTTGTAATCAATAGAACAGGAGGTAAGTGTTTCACATGGTGTTCTCCTGAAAAATCCAGCCAATTTCCAACCACGTGGAAACAATCATGAAGAGACACTCCAATTCCTTCTGAGATGAGGAACATCTTTAGCGTTGTTCACAGAAAGCAGACGTTGGTTTGGATCTAAACTGGATCTAGACTAAAACATTTTAAACATCTCAATAGATAATACACTGTTACAAGTTTCTGCTATGCGAATTTCCTAAAATACAGAAAGAATAAATACTTGTTATATTACAACAAGATTTAATATTCCACTTTCAGTGAAGAAACTAGACCAGAATTGTTAGTAGGAAAGACAAATATTGTAACCCACACAAAAATTTTGAGGCTTACACACGATTAGATTAAATTTTACCCTGTATTTGAAGCATTTGACACTTACCATCCCACTGCAGGAAAGCAGGTCGTTAAGGCAGCGATTGACTTCTTGCAGTTTGGGAATGAGGACATTCATTCGACTTGGACTGGCATCTGTGAAGAACTCCTGGAACAAATCAAAGAGTTTGATGGAAAAAAGGTGAAGAAAACAACAAAAAAGTCAGGACAGACAACGCCGGTCTGCAAAACACTTCCTTGCAGTCGGAGTAGTTTTTTCCTTTTATTAAAACCAAACATTTCTAACTTGATATTTTAACTCCTTCGTGTGAAGCCTAAGAAAATGGATTATTCTTATTTTCACATTCATTCGCACATTTGCAATGCTTAACTTTGCGAAAAGGCTTTTGCAAAGGACTCAGAGTTTTAAAGAGCTGCAGCAAAAAAGCGACATTTTGGAGTCACCAAGAATCCTAACATACTATTTAGGAGTTATAAAAGAAAATATACCAGTCCTACCAATACAATGGTATTTCCTATAAATTGCTGGAGTTTTGACTGTATCTGTGTACTTCTGTCACATGGGATTAATGCTGAGCTTTTTGACAATAAACACTTGAGGACGTTATGGCATGAAACAAACAAAGAATATGGACAGGTCTGCTTCATTCAGAGGAACTGTCAGAAACACTGGAAGGGAGTGTAAGGATTTTATGTTAGAAGTGCTTGCCTACTATTTATTAAGTTATTGGGAAGTCTTCAATGTATTTGATGTTTTTTTTTAAATATTTTTATCTTTTCTTTTTATCTTTTTATTACTTTCTTTTTATTTCTCTTTCTCACCGTTTGCATCACAGGCTGTTTTTATTTTAATTATGTAAAGCACTTTGAAATGCCTTGCTGCTGAAATGTGCTATACAAATAAAATTTGATTTGATTTGATTTTGATTTGATTTTTGTGGCTATTTTTTCCTGGTCTGCAGCTGCATTTGAACCTACCGTGCAGTGAGAGCTTTGTCCGACTTGCCGCTGTCTCTCTGTGACATTGTGGATCTGGCCTTGGTACCACTCTCGGGCCCGCTCTACCACTTCCAGGCCTGACAGCAGCGAATCCTTTTCCTGCTCCAACTCCTTCATTTGCTTCAGCTGTGTGAGATGAAGCATAAAGCGAAGAAGTGATGCGGGACGGTGAAAGGGAACCACAGGGACACTAAAACCTGCATGAACGTCTTGCTTAAAGTTGAAATTTTACATATAATGTATAAACAGACATATGACCTAATCTCACAGAAAAAAACCTTTTCCTGTTTTAGATGCATTACATAGCAAAATTATTTCTATTTATTTTTATTGGATCAAACTTGGGCTCGTTCCTCCAGACTGAACTTCTGTAACTGAGTCAGGTTTGCAGGTCGCCTGACTCTCATGAACATCTTCTGTCCTGTCCACAAATTTCCAACGGGGCTGAGATCAGAGCTTTGTGACATATGCCATAAAATGTCAACTTTGTTATCCTTAAGCTAACTCATTTCATGGTATGCTTTAAGATCATTAATAAAAGACCCATTCGTAAACAACTTTTAACTTATTTCGCTCAAGTCTTGAGATGTTTCTCCAATAATTCCACATATTTTTTTTTCCTTATGGTGCTATCTATATTTTTAAGCGCAACAGTCCCTCCTGCTGCAAAAGACCCACATATTATGATCCTGGCTCCTCGGAGCTTCACAATGGGAAAGTTTCTTTTTGTTGTTTTTTTTTCCCCCTGAACATTTAACAGTCAGTTATGGCTTAGCACTTCAATTTTTTATGTCTCAGAAAAATTAATCTATGTCCATGAATGCGTCTGACAGCTGTAATCTGTTGCTTTTGAATTAATGGCTTCTTCCTCGCTGAGCGGCCTTCCAGCCCACCTTGTGTCACTGTGAGCGTACAAAAGTATCTTAATGTGTTTTAACTTGCGCAGAATTGCTTGAAGAGATGAACATGTCGTCTTCAGGCATCTGGAAATTGTCCCTGAATATGAACGAGTCTTGAGGAGGTCCTGATATTCTGCCTATTTCCTTTTTTTGTTATTATTATTATTTTCCATGTTATCATAGAAGTAAGCTGTTTGTTTTAGGTATATGCCAAAAACACAAATCCATAGGCGAGCCTCAAATTTAACTCATAAGTTACGATTTAACCTGTCAGAAATGTACTAAGCCATGAGATCATCATCAGCTATGATTAGAATAATCTTCATGTAAACTTTTTTTTTTTTTTTTACTTTCAAGCAAGTAATAAGTTAATTAATGTGGGACAGGGAGGAAAAATGAACATTTTTGTCTATTCTCAACTGGATTTCATCAAGCGACCGTTTCAATAAAGGAGTAAACTGTTTGGCGTTTCCCACGCAATACTTATTAGGACAATTTTCAAACTGTTGCCAAGAATAAATCTAATCACAGTTCTCGGTAGTTTGCATAGCATACAAACTCCCATGTTTTCACCCGGGCATCTGCAGCCCGCTCTTTTGTGCTGGACAGAACAATGGCGCCACACCAATTGTGCCGAACTCTCTCCCATCCCAGACAATGTTTAGAGGGGAAATTGAGTCCGCCGTCATGGCAACCCCACAGCAACCCAAGAATAGGGGGGAAACAGTGGATCCACTTCAACTATGGCCACCCCAGTGCGTGCTTGATAAAGAGACCAAGAGAGAGAGATGTGTGTGAGGGGAAAATGCGTGTGTTCGTGTGTGTTTGCGGCACAGCGAGGCTGCATTGAGTTGTGCTGACCGGGCTGTCTATGGACCACGCTGCCTCAGTCCAGGCCTCACTGCTGGTTTTCAGCCACCTGATGTGTCAACGTTCTACCGTCCACTGACAATCGCTAAAATGGCCTGACACTGGGACAAAATAAAACCGTGCAACGTGTTTTAGCTCTTTGCCAAGAAGCCCGAAGAAGTGTTTATAGAGGAAGAATAAAATGGGGCTGGAGGGAGAAGCATGGATCAGCGTTGGGCCACAAGCAGGAAAACGCAAAAAGAAGAAGGGATGAAAGGTTTTCAAAAACCTGTAGGTGTCCGTGCTGTTATCCGAGTGATTGAGCAAACACAGACACACACAACAAAGCACGTAGAATAACACGGCACCCCTCCGCATAAGCTGTTTGGCTTAGACTCCAAAGAGAAACCAGCAGCTGTACAGCTGAACTGTACAGAGAACAAAACGGGCTCAGGGGCTGCAGCCAAGTCGCGACACAAAACTCATCAAAAAAGTCTACAATTATTTAAAAAATATGTATTATTTTAGTGAATAAGTAATTTAAAATAAACACACTGTTTCAGATCTAATGTGAGCTCCACATCAACCAATAAACATGTCCTTTAGTCTCCAGAGTAACAAGAGAAGATTCATTTTAAACATCCTGTCCAACAAACAGCAACATCTAACAATTCGACGGTGATCCCAACCAGTTACTTCATCTGCCGTCACAGCACAGCCTCAGGACCGCAGCTTCATGAAACCACCTCAAAACAACCTTATCAGTCTTCTTCAACCAGCCCCGGCCTACTCACCCAGAGGAAAAACTGCAGAGCCTTGTTGCTATAAAGGCTGTTGCTGAGGGGGATGAAGACGGTTGTGTAGGCGGCCCACACAGCCGTCCAGGCTGGGCCGGGTGGGCCGAGCGAGTCCTCTACTTCTACCAGGCCCCCTGGCCCGACCCGGCTCACTACCATCAGGGCAGCGAGGGGCCAAGACGGCCTGGGTGGGAGGGATGGAGGGAAGAGGGGGAGGTGGGAAGGGGGCAGGGGCGGAGGAAGAAGAAGAAGAAGAAAAAGAATTGAGGGGGACAGGGGGTCGATCAGTCTGCCTCTACACAAGGTGCCAAGGGGAGAAGAGACAGAGACGGCAACACAAACACAGAAAGAAAGAGAGAGAAAGAGGAGGTGAGCAGGAAAGAGTGAGAAATGATGAAGTGTGTGTGACGAGTGGGGGGGGGGGGGAAAAAAGAGAGGAGGCCTCAGCTCAGCTGGTTGGTCGAGGGAGGGGTGAGAGGGAAGGGAGGAGAATCCACGGACCAATAGGAAGTGCTAAAAGCCACACTGGGACGTCCTTTCCTAAACGTTTTCATGTCTTATTTATATAAATAAAATATTGTTGGATTGTTCGTTTCAAACACAGACCTCGAAGACGAAGCTTCACACTGAAAACCTCAGACAATTCTCTGGATATCATTAATTTAGACAGAGTCATTATTAAGATGAATATCGTTAACCCAGAAATACGGTACTCTTTTCAGGTTCCACAACAAGCAGAAATACATTAATCATAACACATGCAGACCATATATTTGTTCCTACACTGTCAATTGTAGAATTGAACAAAAAAAATCTGTTTCCAACTAAAACATTTCTTGAGAGACAATGATATTTAATTGGTTATCATTTAAGACAAAACACAGCAGCTAAAACGAAGAAATTTGAGACAAAAAGCAATTTTGATAAGAATTAGTTTAAACTAAATGGGTATTTGTCTATTTTATAATTTAATAAAAATTATAAAAAATAATTACTTGTATGTGCAGTGATGCCGTTTGAAAATTTTTCTAATTAAATTATCCAACTTATGCTGAATTTAAGGCATAAAATTTCACAATTCTGTTTTTAAAAAACTTCAGAAACTTAACAAGTTTTTAGAATGTGGTTTTACAGTAAGGAGATGTTAACGTCTGTCAGTTCGAAACACTATTGGCGAACCTAGAGTGGAAATCTTAATGATGACCGAAACCTAAATGTAAACGAGTCTGCAGCCGAGTTTGTCGCCCGCTATCAACAGATGTCGAAACAATGACTAAAGAATGACTTAAGCAGAGGTTTGTTCAAATGAGGGTGTGTGATCGAACACCAACCATTCCATAATCCACTCCGTTGGAAATGGTGTGCCTCCTGTGCTCTTCTCGACTCCGCCCGTGTCGCCTGGAACCGCCAGATAATCCCGTAGCCGATTCACTCTGCGATCTTGGCAGACCTGATTTTGTAACGCCTAAACACAGTGAGATGAAAACAATTATCAGCACCACATCGCCACCTGGAAGAATGTAAATACAGCAACGACAAAAAGAAAACCTGTCCGATCCTTTATTTTCAAAATGTTTTAATTATGTTTTGTTCGTCAACGTTTTATTAAATCCAAGCATTTTTAAAAGACAGAGAGTGCCACCTGAGATGGAATAACCTTGTAAATAGATAAACAAAAGCATTAAAAACCTGTAACGTGACTGTAGTAACAAAAATATGACAGAAAAAATTGTTATATTCTTACACCAGGAATAGTTTGTAGCTGTTAGGAGTTTAGTCATGTTAGTTAACAGATGTCCACACCTCACACTGATGACAGTGACCCAAGACACTAAAGATCCCAGGGAATGTTGGCGGTGTCAGCAAAATGTGAATTCCCATCACAATCTTTTGAAAAAAACATCACAACAAACACATGATTTCCCAACATCATGCAGCTCCAAGCAATATTTTTTTTATTGCTGCCTGATCAAACAGAAGCACTAAATTGTGCAGAATTTTTTGTCTAAATTTGTTTTTTTTTATATGCCACAGGAGGGAGCTCTAACCTCTGAATTAGGCTGCTGTCAACAGCATGGAGGCTTTGATTACATCATGTGTTCAGTGATGCATTAAAATAGTTCAGTATCTCCTTCAGCCTGGTCTGATTGCTTCATTAAGATAAGCTCAGTGAAGAAAACACAATATCTGATTTTCTCGTCCCTTCATTTCATTTCTTCATAGATACCCACTCCTTCAACGAGTTTACAAAGTACAATTCTGGCACATTGATACTTTATTATATTGATTAAATGTTCTTTAAAACATGACTCTCCATTCGGGACTGATCCAAACTAAGCCACTAACAAAACCTTCTTCTTCCTCAATGAAGCACAATAAGTTTTCCAATCTGTCCAGTTGTTGTTCTGTTGTATCTGTTAAGGTTTTTTATTGCTATCAGATTCAGAAATTTCGATGAGGAGCGCCAGTGCTTTCCTTGCACCAAAGCATGATAGAAGGGGAGGTGAATGTTAGGAATTTGGGGAGGATTTCACTGCAGCAGCAAATCACTGCGCTCTGCTCTGTTTGCTGTAATCTGGACTAAACCGCCGGGCTTTGGCCACACATGAGAGATTATATCACAATCATCGGTGTCTATGACGTTCAGTCTGTATTTTAGCCATACGTATTTGAACAAGCAGCAATATGCAACGCCTGTCAAGGGACTTACATGCAACACTTTGCTAATATTTCAAATCCAGCTAAATTGAGAGAGCTAGGACATTGATGAGGGGCAATAAAAACCCTCCGGTTCAGGTCAGGACATGCTCATGGAGGCCATGTTGTTAACAGTTGCCAACAGTCTGAGCATTTCCCTTAATGTCATCTCAGATGGCTAAATCAAAGAAAGAACATCTCACCTAAACAAGAAAGTGTTCATGTCTGGCCAAAGTGGAACTGACTCCATTCAGAAGTGATATGGAGGCATCAGATAAAAACTGAGCTGTGTGAAAAAGAGATTTAAAATGTAACGATTCTTCTAGTATTTTATTATTCTGATAAATGAAGATTTTTCATTTAACCACTT